>NC_053026.1:652203012-652225357 GCF_003073215.2 Triticum urartu
CCCTCCCGTGCCTCCAGAGGTGAAATGGCCTTTGTGCCACCAAACCCTGGGTCACCATGCCTTCGGGCAATATCCACACACACACACACACATAGCCTTACGCGTGACTCTGGAGACCATCCTCCCGTGGCTCCAGAGGTGAAATGGCCTTTGTGCCACCAAACCCTGGGTCACCATGCCTCCGGGCAATATCCACACACACACATAGCCTTACGTGTGACTCTGGAGACCACCCTCTCGTGCCTCCAGAGGTGAAATGGCCTTTGTGCCACCAAACCCTGGGTCACCATGCCTCCGGGCAATATCCACACACACACATAGCCTTACGCGTGACTCTGGAGACCACCCTCCCGTGCCTCCAGAGGTGAAATGGCCTTTGTGCCACCAAACCCTGGGTCACCATGCCTCCGGGCAATATCCACACACACACATACCAAGAACGCCTCAACAGTGGCTAGCTCCTACGCACACGTGACTTCACATGCTTCAAACCCGTGCCTCCGCGGGCAACATACCAATGCCTTCGTAGTATACACACATGTGAATGCACGCACAAACCTAACTCGTAAACAGACGTGACTGCAAAAATTCAAACCCGTGCCTTCAGCACAACGTTCAGCACATGCTTCAAACACATGCTTCAAACCCGTGCCTTCGGCACAACCTGCTATATAAAAGTTAAACACACGCCGCACAAACCAGCACGCCGCACGACCAACGCGCCGCACGACCAACACACACTTCGACCTATGCCCCCCCCTTCAAGATGTTTATAAAAATTAAACGAGCCGAAGACGAGCCGGAGGTTCCCTCGCGCCGAAGGAGCCGTGTCACACGACGACGTACAACGCGCCGCACGACCAACACACACTTCGACCTATGCCCCCCTTCAAGATGTTTATGAAAAATAAACGAGCCGAAGGCGAGCCGAAGGTTCACTCGCGCTGGAGGCGCCGTGCCACACGACGACGTACAGCGCGCCGCACGAACCAGCACGCCGCACGACCAACACACACTTCGACCTATGCCCCCCCTTCAAGATGTTTATGAAAATTAAACGAGCCGAAGGCGAGCCGGAGGTTCCCTCGCGCCAGAGGCGCGGTGCCACACGACGACGTACAACGTGCCGCACGAATCAACACACACTTCGACCTATGCCACCCCTTCAAGATGTTTATGAAAATTAAACAAGCCGAAGGCGAGCCGGAGGTTCCCTCGCGCTGGAGGCGCCGTGTCACACGACGACGTACAACGCGCCGCCCGAACCAGCACACACTTCGACCTATGCCCCCCCCCTTCAAGATGTTTATGAAAATTAAACGAGCCGAAGGCGAGCCGAAGGTTCTCTCGCGCCGGAGGCGCCGTGCCACACGACGACGTACAACGCACCGCGCGAACCAACACACACTTCGACCTATGTCCCCCTTCAAGATGTTTATGAAAATTAAACGAGCCGAAGGCGAGTCGGAGGTTCCCTCGCGCCGGAGGCGCCGTGCCACACGACGACATACAACGCGCCGCACGAACCAACACACACTTCGACCTATGCCACCCCTTCAAGATGTTTATGAAAATTAAACGAGCCGAAGGCGAGCCGGAGATTCACTCGCGCCGGAGGCGCCGTGCCACACGACGGCGTACAACATGCCGCACGATTGAATGATTCTGGAGACTGCTTTTTTACATTAAAAAGTTGCTTTTTTTTCTTTACTTGAAAGGTGACATTTGATAGTGTTGGTAGTCCCCGCCTGTAACTACCCCATAAATCTCCATTACCCGGAAATATAATGGGAACAAAAAGGGAAACAGAAAAGGAAAAAAGGGAACCAACCGCGCGAACCGGTATTTTTTTTGTGTTTTCGCGTGAATAGGGAAAACAGAAAATTCAGGTGGTTTGAGGGTCAAACTGCAAAACGCACCAAACTACAAATCGGAAAGGGAAAACCGGGAACCAACCGCGCAATTGGTTTTCCCTTGCAGGAGCGCTCCGCGCGCGACACTTGTCACGTGCGGAACGCTCCCGAACCGCTCGTTACGAGCGCTCGTTAACTAGTTGCTCCCGTATAGCTATTGCGGCATTTCTAAAAAAAGATGATGTGACACCACGCGACTCCCTGATGGCCATTGAACTCTACCCTGAAAAGAAGAAAAGAAAAGTGCACAGAGTCGGAGATCTAGTTGTAAAGTATGGATTATTCATAGGTGTTTGATGAACCAAATCCTCAACCATGTAAAAATAGACACAACTGTTCCAAGGCAGAGCAGAAGCTTCACCTTTTCCCCAGATATGCAAACCCCGGTGGCAAGCACACTCTATGGAAAAATGTGTGGCATGCAAAAGTCCCTCTTAAATATGTGTATTACTGCATGGAAAACAGTGACAAGAACCTTTGCGACTGAAAGCATGGCTAATAATAAAGCCTGTTGCTGGCTATATACTAATGTCATGTCACATATAGCCTTTGTAAAAGTACACTCATATAATAAGCCAGCTATTAGGTTGGCTATAGTATTTAATATATGCATGTGAAGACACACACTTAATTGGGAGGAAAGAAGACTGCACTTGTTCACACGCTGCATGCAAGCACTTTTTCTAGTAACCTGTGCTAGCGCTTGGCGACTGATCAAGCGCCCGCTGCGCTCTCTCTCTTTCTTTCTCACCCTTCCAGCTAGGATTTCAATGACTTGGCATGTGTTATAGCCAGCTGACTAGGCTTATTATACTTGCTCTGACAAGAACAGGGTATTTGGGCACCTTTCTTGGTCGTTTTTTTTTTGAGTCAAACAACTCCGTGTGAGGCGACGACTCTGATCCGACGCTGGGCCAACCAAAGGCCTAGCCGAAACCACGCTGTTCTGGGCCTCATGATATTTTTCGCTCAGTTCGTGAAGCAACGCAGCCCAAGACCATTCCGCACACCGCCCACGCTGCCAGCCTGGGCCCGCATGGCCGGCTGCCTATAAGGCAACGGCCAGTGCGAGGGGGCCCCACCAGGCAGGAAGCAGCAGAGAGAGAATTCAAATTCCAATTCCTCGGTGTCTCCCCATTCCCCAACACCACCAGTCCACCGCCACCGCCACCCAATCCGTCGCTCTCCTCCCCGCCGGCGATCGCCGCCGGGGCCCTCATCGGCGCGGCGCCGCTCCGGGACCGGGCGATGAAGCTGAAGATCAACAAGGCGTGCGACATCGCCTCCATCTCCGTCCTCCCTCCCCGGTACGGTCCCCCCGCCCAGGCCGATCCCCTCCCCTCTCGCCGCCGGCTGCTCGCGTTCGTTCCGACGCGTGCTTGGTTTAATTCGTGCTCGTGGTGTGTTTTGTTGGTGGTGCAGGAGGACCGGAGGGAGCAGCGGTGGCGGTGGCGGGATGAGCGCGCCTGCTGCTGCTTCCGCCGCGGCGGCGGCGCAGCAGCAGCGGTCCCAGTCCATGTCGCAGAAGTCCTTCTCGCAGGGAGGAGGAGGAGGCGGCGGCCCGTTCTCGCAGGGCGTCGGCGCGTCCTTCTCGCAGGGCATAGGCAGCGGTGGCGCGTCTTTCTCCCAGGCCAGAGGAGCGTCCTTCTCGCAGGGCAGCGGCAGCGGAGGCGCCGCGTTCTCTCAGGTCGGTGGAGGCGGAGGCGCGGCCTTCTCTCAGGGCGGTGGAAGCGGAGGCCCCGCGTTCTCTCAGGCCGGCGGAGGCGGAGGCGCGGCGTTCTCTCAGGGCGGTGGAGGCGGAGGCGCGGCGTTCTCTCAGGGCGGTGGAGGCGGAGGCGCGGCCTTCTCTCAGGCCGGTGGAGGCGGAGGCGCGGCCTTCTCCCAGGGCGGTGGAAGCGGAGGCGCGTCCTTCTCCCAGGGCGGTGGCAGCGCGCCGCTCGTGCACGCGCAGTCGCAGCTCTCGCAGGCCTCCCTCGACGCGAACCTCCTCAGCCTCCTCTCGCAGGCTCCCGCGCGCGACCAGGTCCCGTATACATCATCCCTCCTCCTTCTCCAATTGTTGCCACTGTGTGGTGATCCATGATCGAGGCCGCGTTTGCTTCTACCGGTTGGATCACAGGATCGGTGTGTTCGGTGAATTTGTTGGATCAGTGGGTCACTAGCATGTCGGGTATGTCGGTCTTGAGTTTGTTGCTTGCAGTAGCGAGTTTGCATCGAATTGATTGGTGTTGGTTACTGTTAATTAGTCGCTTCCACTGAATCCTCTTGTGCTTGGTTAATCTCTGAAGTGGCCATTTTATCGATCTTATGTTTAGTCACAGTAGCGTTGCAACGAATTGATTAGTGTTGGTTACTGTTAATTAGTCGCTTCCAGTGAACCCACTTGTGCTTGGTTGATGCGTGGAACAAATAGTTCAAATCTCTGCAGTGGCCATTTCATTGGGCAAATTAGTGAACTAAGTGTTATTGCTTGATATCTCAATTTGGTGCACGCGAGCCGAGCATTCATGTACTTGCATTACTGAAAGTGTTAGAGGAACGACACCCATGTGATCCTTTTCTGCTAGACTGTTTGAAATGGTGATTTTGATCTGTATGATTTGTCACAATTGACGCCGTTCTGTGCACAGTCAGTATGCAGTTACGATTTATTCATATCCCTCAGTGCAGAGGGAATGCCCAAACCAACTGTTCTTATCCTAATAAATGTTTGAGTGAGAACAGCTATGTTTTTTGTTATACTTGCTGGTTACAGAAGGTGGATTCCTTAAAAAAAAAAAGTTATATGATGTGCACACTTTTTATCTGCTGCCCAATTATGATCTTCATTCTCTTTCCTTTGGTGACCAGAGATTTGCCTTGGAACAGGACTCGTCGAAGAGGACATCTTCATATCCTGCCAGTTCAGCTTCTTGTGTGCGTGAGGAATCTCAGCTGCAACTGACAAAGATACCAACCAACACTATCCACCGCTGGAGCCCCTCTCTTCCGGATAGCAGATGTAAACTCAAGCCCTTGCACCTGACAGAATTTACATTTTATCCATTTTTCTTTTGCGGGAAATTACATTTCATTCATGGCCATAACAACAGTTCACATGCTCTTCAAGCACACTGATTTTGGTGTTCTGAATAGGTTCACAAAAATTCTCTCATTAACTGGGTATGTAAGTCATATAGTGCATGCTTTAAACAGATAGTGACCTGAAGCTGTTCTAAAAGTAGAATCTAGATTTTATTTTAAGCTGTCACATTGTCATGATATACTTGGAAGTATATTTCGACTAAAGTGCCAAGTTGATGTTTTTTCGACAGGTCAGGTTAATGAGGAAGTTGAGCGCAAGTTTCAGCATCTGGCAAGTTCAGTACATAAGATGGGAACGATATTAGACTCAGTGCAAAATGATGTGATGCAGTTAAACAGAGCCATGAAGGAGGCATCACTAGACTGTAAGTCACCCCCTAATTGGTACTTTTGATCAATATATGGGCGATCGTAATTGCTGCTATTTCTTCATGAGTTTTGCACTCTAGCTAATTCTGTTACATCCCACAAATAGTACATCATCGACTAATGAGAGCGTGTATTCGCTTTGTTCAGCTGGTAGCATTCAGAAAAAGTTTGTGCTCCTAGAGGACTCTCTAAAGCAAATTGTAAGGATAGTTGCTAGTTCAGTCCTTTTTTTGCTTCTCTTTTTTTCTGAGGCAACAAAGTTTAATTAATCCAAACGTGGTACCACAGCTTAAGGGACAAGATGATCTGAAAGCACTCCTTGAAGGAATCACAGAAAGTAATCCTGACCGACTGAGTGTTCTCAACTCTCTCGCCAGCAAACAGGATGAGATGTCCTCGTTACTTTCAGTCTTGCCAAAGCATGTGCAAATAGAACTGGGGCAACTGAAGGGTGACATCAGCAGAATTTTCTCAAAGGAGATAGAGGTACTACTGCTAAGATCAACCACTAGCTTTAGGTTCACTTGTGTTTGGGAATTATTCTGATGTGCATATGAGTAATTATCTTACCTTGCTGATTTACCACCATGTAAAATTCTCCCTTATGTCCATATGTGTGAGTTTAGTTTCTATGAAGGCATATAAGCTCGTTCATACCATTTTCTTCTATATCTTATTTTTCTTTCAGGAAGCGTAATTCCGTTGTGTATTCATGATATCTAACACTAAAAATTCACAGTCTACACTAGGGCTTATTTTTTCAGCATTTTACTCTGAAGTTAAAGGATTGCTTCTGAAGAACATGCACAATCTTGTAGTATATCATGTGGCATGCTAAGACCCCATCACTTCACATACTAGAGTAAAGCAACTAATGTTGGTTTTGCTGACCTTTGCCTATTTGGACAGGGGATAGTTAGAGCTGTTGATACTAGGCTTGACCGGATGCAAATGCTGGCAGTACGTGTACTTGTCGCTCAACTAATTGAATTAACAAGCCTTTCAGTACTTTTCTCCTCTTATTCTATTTCCCTTTCTTTGCTGAAGAACCAGAGCTGCACCACCAATGCAAAACCCCTGATGAACCAGACAAGTGTAACAAATGGAAGCCCCCTGATGAAGCAGACACCAGCAGCAGATGGAAGCACCCTGGTGAACCAGACAAGAGTAGCAGATGGAGGCCCCCTGATGAACCAAGGACCAGTAGCAGATGAAATCCCCCTGATGAACCAAGGACCAGTACCAGATGGAAGGCCGCAGAAGAAACAAAGACCAGTAGCAAATGGAAGGTCCCAGAGGAAGAAACAAACACCAGTAGCAAATGGAAGGCCCCAGAGGAAGAAACAAAGACCAGTAGCAAATGGAAGGCCCCAGAGGAACCAAAGACCAGTACCAAATGGAAGGCCCCAGGTGAAGCCAACAAAAACAGCAGATGGAAGCTCGCAGATGAACCAGAAACCCGAAGCAGATGGAAAGGCCCTAATGAACCAAGTACTACCAGTAACTCAAGCGTAATCTTCTAACCTCAGCTCCTTATACAGATCCAAGTTGTTAGATAACTAGTACTATGCATTGCTGTAGTATGGAGCATCAGATGTGAAAATTGCCTTGATGAAAAATCGAAACGCTAACTGAACCTATAAATGCCGACATCCTCAAGAGGAAAGCTGCAAGATATTCTTATGTGCAGGAGGATCTTGTGATAAGATCCTTCTCATTTTCTTTTGCTGCAAAGCTAGTTAGTTCTGGCCTTTGAAATGTTGAAATGTCCTCTTGAGATTTGGTAATTAAAACGCTTGTACAGTAGATCGTTATCTCCGTTTTGACAGCAAGATCAGATTGGTGTGTTTTCAGTTATATTGCTAACTAAAGTCCCTTCACTTTTCTGAATATGCATCTGCCTTTGCTTTAGTCTTCCCTGTTCCTGCTTGGTTTGAGATTCTACTACTAATTAGGCTTGTTTGTCTGTCAGTGCCAGTGCTCCTGCGCCCTTGGCTTATCAGAGGAAGACAGAAGGTGTGAAGCCAAATGTGGAAAAGGGGA
The DNA here is from genome assembly GCF_003073215.2 of Triticum urartu. NCBI lineage: Eukaryota > Viridiplantae > Streptophyta > Magnoliopsida > Poales > Poaceae > Triticum > Triticum urartu. The sequence continues at coordinate 652,210,422 of NC_053026.1, forward strand.
TGGCAAAGGCCGCCACAGGTGCACAGGAATTGGGTGGCTCAGGCGACAGCAGTCCGGCGCCACCTAAAGAGCAAGAGTTGGCGATTCAGAAGGTCAATGAAGAGGCACCAGTCAACAAGGTAACTCGCGCCGCAACCTTGCTCATTTCTGGCTCGACTGAACAACTGTAAAATGTTAATGGCTCAAGGCCGACACCGCTGAATTGTTATTATTTACCCTTAAAGAAGAGCATCACTGATTAAGCGAATCATTTTGTGCTGAAAGAATAACATGACTGATTAACCGAATCATTTTGTCCTGAAAGAAGAACATGACTGATTAACTGAATTTGCTTGAGCATGCTTGGTGCTGCTGCTTCACGAATGCTCTGTAGTTTGCCCCCGTGGATTAAGCAAGTGAAGTAGAACAGTAGGTTAAACAAGTCAAGTTGTTCCTGCGGTTATTGACTGTGTTTGCGATGATGATGATGATGATGGCTGTTGCGGATGGAAAACAATGCAGGCGATGTTGACCATTGTCATCGACTCGGACGACGACGAGGAGGGGGGTGGCAGCGCCGGGAGCGCGTCATGCGTCACGCTGAAGGCCGAAGCAGGTAGAGCCAGCCAGCCGCTGAATTGAACTGAACTGAACTGAACTGAACTTCCTTTCTCCCTCTACAGTCTACACTACTGAGAAGTGTAAACACATGTGATGTGACAGTGACTGTATGTCTGGTGCAGGTGGTGCGGGTGGTGGAGCGGTGGCGGAGGCGGCGATGGGCGAGGGGGAGGCGCTGGAGATCCTGCGGCGGGCGAGGAAGCGCCGGCGGAGGGAGGAGGCCAACGCCGTCGTGCTCGACCACTGCTAGACTGTTTATTTAGTACGTAGCAGCAACCCAACGGTAACGATTGGCGTACAGATACAGACAGAGGTGGGTCGACAGACAGTGTTTTAAGAAGATAACAGAGGTTAGGGGGCGTACAGATCAGAGAGGGAGAGGTGAAAACTTACCACACAGCGAAGGGGAGATGTTCACGCAGAGAGGTGGGTCGACAGACAGTGTTACAGTGCACGCAGAGACAGAATGCAGATATATTTCTGCCTGCTGTTACGGTGCCATTACTATTACAATCTCCGAAATAGGCTTTCGCCCCGCTTTATAAATAAAGCATAAGTCCATACAGCCACATCTCAGGTACAGTCAGCAAGAAAGGAGAAAACGCTGGGGCCACAGCACAAAGAAGCCCAAAAGAAAGGAAAAAAACAAAGGCCTCCAGGGGCAAGCTAAGTAGCAGACGAGCGGTTGGAGAGCCGGCGCGCAGAAGACACCAGAGCGTCCAAGAGAAGCTGAAGACGATCACGATCCCTCAGCCTAACGAGCGGATGCCAGTGCTGCAGGAAGGCAAGAAATTTGAAGAACGAGTCAGAAGCACGTCGCGGGAACACCCGCTCAATCACCATCTTATTGCGGGTAGTCCAGAGAGTCCACATCATAGCCGCGAAGATAAGCCAGAACAGTCGGCGCTTACGGCCAACCTGGGTGGCCCTAACCTGCAGAAACCCTGCGAGGTCAGTGGCCTCCCACTCCGGCCCAAGAGCCTCACGAACAAAGCACCAAAGTGCCTGCGCTGCTATGCACGAGAAAAGAATGTGCGTTCCCGTTTCCGGGACATGGCACAAAGGGCACAGTCCATTGCCCGGACCATGGCGCTTCAGCACCTCGGTCCCTGAAGGGAGACGATCTCGAAGAAGCTGCCAAACAAAAATCTTGATCTTCAAAGGTAGCGGTGCCTTCCATAATGGGGATAGCCACGGTAGAACCGGCAGCCTACATAATGCCTGATAAGCCGAACTAACGGAGAAATCGTCCGAAGGCGAAAGGCTCCACGACACCGAATCAAGGTCCAGGGACAGAGGAAGAGGGACTACTTCCCTCAGGTCTGCCCATTCCCTGACCTCAGCAGGTCCGAAGGAGCGGCGGAACGCAATGTTCCATCCGTCCTCCAGAGCCGCCTCAGAGACTAGAATGCCCGGGTTCGCACAGATCGCAAAGAGACGCGGGAACCGCAGGCGGAGAAGCTCGCCCTAAAGCCAGGGGTCCAACCAAAATTGGGTCCCAGACCCATTGCCAACCGAGAAGCGCACACCCAACCTAATCTCTTCCTTGATGGCCTGAATAGATTTCCAGAATTGAGAACCAGCCGACTGAGAACACGCCAAGAGGGGCTGGCCCTGCAAGTATTTGGCCTCAACCAGCTGCAACCACAGCCCCCCATCTTCCCGCAAGATCCGCCAAACCCAACGTAGCATGAGCGCCACGTTCATCCGGCGGGATGCGGGTATGCCCAACCCACCTCGGTCCTTAGGCATACAGATGTCAGCCCACTTGACCATGTGGTACTTGAGCCGACCGTCCCCTGCCTGCCAAAAGAACCTAGCCAGCTCCTTGTCGAAGGAGCTATGTACACCTTCAGGTAAGATGTACATCCCCATCATATACATGGGGAGGCTGGCAAGGTTAGAGCTAATGAGGATAGTTTTGCTGCCCTTAGAGGTGAACCTACCGCACCAGGGCTCCGCACGGGACGCTACTCGCCCCACTAGCGGATCGTACCCACTCACTGTAATACTGGACTCGGCCAGGGGCATCCCCAAGTAAGATATGGGGAATGACGCCAACCTACAGCTGAGATTATCTGCGATCCGAAGCTGCTCAACCTCAGAATAGCCAAATACCACCACCTCGCTCTTATCAAAGTTAATCTTAAGTCCAGACATTTCCTCAAAGCAGAGCAAAAGGAACTTAAGATTAACAATGTCAGAGTCCGAGCCTTCCACCATAATCATGGTGTCGTCCGCATACTACAGGTGAGTAACCCCCCCATCCGGGATGAGGTGGCTAACAACACCCTTAAGGTGGCCGGCCAACTTGGCCTTATCTAAGATGCCCGCAAGGGCATCAACTGCGAGATTGAAAAGCAAGGGAGAAACAGGGTCCCCTTGCTTTACTCCTCTGGACGCCTGGAAAAAGGGTTCCACCTCACCATTAATGTTGATCGCAGTGTTCCCAGATCTAACCAGTTGCATGATCCAGGAACACCACCTCACGTCGAAGCCTCGCTCGCTCCATCACCAACCTCAAAAAGGACCAATCCAGACGATCATACGCCTTCTGGAAGTCCAATTTGAGGAAAACCCCCTTGAGCCCCTTCAACGCCACCTCGTGAACGATCTCGTGAAGGGCAAGAATTCCATCATGGATCCGCCGGCCCTTCAGGAAGGCGGACTGAAGGGGGTGAGCAATCCTTTCTGCCACCGGTGATAAACGAGTGGCACAAACCTTTGCAAAGATTCGCTCCAACACGTTGATTACCGTGATCGGTCGGAATTGGCGGATATCCGTCGCCCCAACTACTTTGGGGATCAGGGATATGACACCAAAGTTAATCCTAGCCATGTCCAAGGTTCCAATATATAACTCGTGGAACATGGGCATAATGATCGGGTGCAAGATCTCCCAGAATTTCTGAAAGAAGACTACCGGAAGGCCATCCGGCCCCGGGGCCGAGCAGGCTTTCATAGAAGCAATTGCCCGTCCCACCTCCTCAGGAGAGAAAGGGAGAGTAAGCTCCGCATTCTCCGCATCGGAGACCTGCTCTGCAGGCGGCCAGAAGTCAGCGCAGAGGGAGACACCTCCACGTGGCTCAGCCGAGAAAAACTCCTTATAAAAGGAGTAAATATGGGTGGAGATGTCCTCTGGGCTTTCCAGAAGGACATCCCCATCCCAGAGAAAAGGGATAGCACACTTTCGCCTGCGGCCATTAGCAATCGCCTGAAAATAGGCAGTGTTCGCATCCCCCTTAAGGAGCTAGTTCAAGCCCCCACGCCGCTGCCAGAAGAGCTCCTCGCTCTTGTAGATGTCCATGAGCGAGGCCGGGCGTTTTCGCCTAACCAGGTCGTCAGAGTACAGGCCCTGCCTATCAGTAAGGTCATCCAAAACCTTAATCTGATCCAGCAGGGTCCCCTTACGGGATCGCAGCTCAGCACCAAGGTTCGCCCCCAGCCCTTCATGGCCTGACGAGACAATTTAGCACAGTGATGCCACACATCCATAGCACAAAACACACGGGGCGGGGATGCGATCGCCTCTAGCCAGCAGTCGCGCACCAACTCAAAGAAGCCCGGCTGCTCCAGCCAAAAAGTCTCAAAGCGGAAACGGCGGGTCCTAGGGGGAGACACATCGCCCGACGAGAAAAGCAAGGGGGTATGGTCGGAGCCAATCCGAGTGACCGCCTTGAGAGAGCACAATGGGAACATCACTTCCCACTGAGCCGACACAAATACCCGATCCAAAACACTCCGGATGGGGTCCGCCTGCTTATTCGTCCACGTGAACCTAGCCCCTACGCGGGCTATCTCACGGAGCACAAGGTCCGCAATGCAGTCGTTAAATAGACGCATGCGGACCCGATCAACATTAGGCGAGCTTTTATCAGAAGCCCATCTAATGAGGTTGAAGTCCCCGGCCACCACGACCGGGGTGGTGCACCTCTCTACCTTATTTTTAAGCTCAGCGAGGAATACGGCAGAGCGAGCATGGTCCGCAGGACCATAAACAAAAATCACCTCCCAACTGAAGTGAACTCGTCGGTCAGTGATAGACATGCTCAGGAAGAACTCCCCTCGGTCCATATTGTCGACCGAGAAAGCATCCTCCCTGACCCCGAGCAAGATGCCTCCAGATTGACCCGTAGCGGGCAGCCACTGCCAGGCAAACTGGTGGCGGGAGAGCCCCTGGGGCTCATGCATACTAAAGTCCTGACGAATCGTCTCCTGAAGTCCCACAATGTCAATCTCTTCCTGTCGCAAATATTCGATGAGCTGCCGCCGCCTACCAGAGAGGCCGAAGCCCCTAATGTTCCAACATAGGAGCTTCATTTAATAACCTCAGTGTAATCCCTAGGCCCCGCAAGCGGGGCCGAGCTAGCCCGCCCGTCAATCGCGGGTCGGTGGGATGCCTTCACTGAGCGTCCACGTCGCCCCCGTGTAGGGGGGCGGCGGAAGTCTCCGGCCCGAGGGAAGCGGACCTGGAACTAGACCCACACACCTCTATCCGGTGTTTAGTGGGGTTGAGACGTGTGGGAGGGGGCGCCCTCGCAAAGCCCTCACCGAGGGGGGAACTGCAAGGGGCGTCTCCGCCCCAGTCTCCATAGGGGGCGCCTCACCAGCCCTGGTCTCTCTATGACCAGGGTCAGTGTGCGCCGGGGTGCTGGGTTCACCACGCGCAGCACAAGCACGGGCTTCAGCCAACGCCCCATCGAGCCTCTCCTTGGCGCAAATAGCAGAAATCTGCTCAAGAATGAGCCCCTTCTCGCCACAAAACACAATGCCACTATCGGTGGCCACCTCTGCCAGGTGAGACAACGGAGCGAAACCAAGCACAGAAAACTGAGAACCAGAACTAGAAGGAACAGAGGGGATGGATGGGGTACCTGAGGACAGGTCGCAAGCTGCAGCCCGCATGGCGGCCTTCTCCGAGATCGTCGGGACGCGGCCATCCAGGATGACCCGGGACTGGCTGAGCATCGCACTCTGACGCGCAGCCACCAGCGGAGAGGACCCACCCCGAAGCTTGGAGCCGGCCGCGGTAGGGGTCACAGCGGCCAGGTCCAAGGGCGGAGGCGGCTCCGGCGACGACGAGGGGCGCACCTCCATCCCCACACTCACCACGTCCTCCTCCACGACCTTTGGGTCAGCCACCTGGGTCACAACAGGGGAAGGGACGGCCACAGCCACAAACCCACCCCCTGACGCCACCTGAGAGGCCGTTCCAGCAGGACCAGAAGAACCACCAACAGTAGAAACCGGGCTACGCCGCCCAGCAGACGGAGCCGGGGGAATCACATCATCATCATCATCCCCCTCACAAGAAGAGCTCCCATCGGACTTGGGTCAGCCACCTGGGTCACAACAGGGGAAGGGACGGCCACAGCCACAAACCCACCCCCTGACGCCACCTGAGAGGCCGTTCCAGCAGGACCAGAAGAACCACCAACAGTAGAAACCGGGCTACGCCGCCCAGCAGACGGAGCCGGGGGAATCACATCATCATCATCATCCCCCTCACAAGAAGAGCTCCCATCGGACGAGCCCCCACCCCCACCCTGCCCTTCATCCAAGCGTGGCACAGTGGCTGCGGGGGCCGGCCCAAGCAAATCCTCAGGAACCGGAGACTCGAGCTCGAAGGTCAGGCGCTTCCCCTTAGTGCCGAAGTAGAAGACCAGGGACAGACCGTCAATCTCTGCCGGAGCAGGGCACAGGATCTCAATGCGGGCTGGACCATCATCCTTAAAAGACGCCAAGTCGGCGGTCACCAGCTTGCCCACCGGCTCAGAGATCACCTTGAGAATGTGCGCAAGCTTGCCACCCCGCGGTGCCGACCTGCCACCTCGAGGCAAGCCGTAGACAAGAACCCACACCCTCTCCAGAGGAGGCACAGGATCAGGCTCCGCAGCAGCTGCACAAACGGAGATCAGGAGCTTGTTGATGGGACACCGGATGACATCATGGGAACACACGCGAAGCAGCTCAGCAGAGGGGAAGGGGACCGAGAAGACGAGGGGAGCCGTCTCAGTCACCTCCCAAGTGAAGTCGGAGTCGCGGAAGTCGCCGATGTATGCGGCGAGCTCGGCCTGGATGAGGGCGGCCAAGATCACCACCCCAGACGGCAAGTCCTGCTCGGGGGCAAGAGTGACCGTCGCCAAGACCGGTCTAACCGCCTCCTCCTCAATCTCAGCATCCACATAGTAGAAACCACCCCCCTCAGTCCTGTACCCAAGGTAAGCAAGGGTCGTGGGGCATCGGGGAGGGGCCTCACACTTCAAGCGGAAATGCCCCGCGCAGCCACAGTTGATGCACATCGTCTCCTCGCGAGTCCTGGGCGGCCAACTCGCGGGGTCTGCTCAGGAGCCACTAGCTCCGAAGCACCAGCCGGAGCGGACACGCGGCCATCCCAGGGGTCTTCTTCTTCTTGTGCTTCTTCTTCTTCTTTGACTGAATAGCGGCACCAGGCGCCTCAACAGAGCGGCGAGCAGGAGAGGCCCTCACGGTCACAGAGTCGCCCCTCCTCCCTGACTGGCCGCCGTCCCGGTCAGAGCGGCGATCCACCCAGTGCCCAGGATCGGGGGAGCGGGAATCACGAGCCGAGACAGCCTGGCGCTCACGAGATGCACGGGCAGAGTCATCCGCAGGCCGCCACGACGCCAATCGCCATCCGACGCCGCGGAGAAGGCACCCGCGGCGCCAGCCGACCCGGCTCCAGAACAGCCCGCGCCCGGTCGGCAGTAGGGGCCCGGGTCTGCAGCTCCGCCCGCAGATCCGCCTCGCGAGCAAGGTCCTCATCACGGCGACGCCCATCATCACCATTGGCGCGATGGCGAGCAGCATCCTGGCGTCGCAGGTCGCCCGTGGACCCCGGCAGCGGCAGCCGGGCATCCCGAGATGGGTCGCGGGGGGGGGGGGGGGGGGAGGGCGACGCAGAGAAGTTCCGGCGTAGGTCGCCGAGGCCCGAGCCGGCCGGACGTCGGAGCGCGAGGAGGACGCCTGGTCCAGAGGCCTCTTCGGCCACGGCAATCCATCGCCGGCGTCCCTGGTCATGAGGGCCTCCAGGTAGGGACCGGGGGCAGGGCGGGGGGATGGGGAGCGACGACCGCGGCGAGGACGGAGACGGGCCGGCGGTGGAGACCAAGGCGGCCGGAACGGCGGGAGCGCAGGGGGAAGGCGGCGGCTGCGAGGTAACAGGGAGGAGGAGACGAGCGCACCGTCCAGCCCTAGCGACATCTAAACAGGTCGCAGGCCATCCGTGCGACACGTCTCCAGCGCCACGCTGGATCCACACCCAACGGGACGGGTCCGCGTGGGACAGCAACTAGGCCCGGTTGGCACGGTCAATAACGGCCTGGGACTGGACAGCCGCGCAGCGGGCCGCCGGGTCAGCCCAGATGGCGCTCCGAGAGGAACCAGGCCCAGAACGGCGCAGGCCCTCCCACGCTCCCCCGGGCCGGCCCACCATGCGAGCGCTAGCTGGCCCATGTAGGAGCACGACCCGATCCGGACCCGACCAGGGGGCAAACCCCTCCCGCAGCGCTGCCGGCGCCATCGCCGGAGCGGCCTTCCTGGACCCCGCACCAGACCCGGCAGAGCTACCAGGCTCCGCCAGGACCAGGCGACGGTCGGAGACGGCGGCCACCACGACCACAGGAACCGGCAGATCCGCACGGGACGCCGGCCCAGATAGGGGCGGGCGAGCCACGGGATGCGCCGCCGGCGGCCGCAAGGGGCGGGGACGGCCGGAGAGGCGGCGAGGACTGACGCGCCCGGGCCGGGCCGCCACCCAGAAGTCTCCGAAGAGCGGCGGAGCCAGCTTCACCGGACGCTCGACCGGTCCGACGTCCATGGCCTCCTTGTCCGCGAGATCTGCCCAGGAGAACGCCGACAACGCGAAGGACAGGGACGGCCCTGAAGGAAATATGCCCTAGAGGCAATAATAAAGTTATTATTTATTTCCTTATATCATGATAAATGTTTATTATTCATGCTAGAATTGTATTAACCGGAAACATAATACATGTGTGAATACATAGACAAAAAAGAGTGTCACTAGTATGCCTCTACTTGACTAGCTCATTAATCAAAGATGGTTATGTTTCCTAACCATGAACAAAGAGTTGTTATTTGATTAACGAGGTCACATCATTAGTTGAATGATCTGATTGACATGACCCATTCCATTAGCTTAGCACCCGATCGTTTAGTATGTTGCTATTGCTTTCTTCATGACTTATACATGTTCCTATAACTATGAGATTATGCAACTCCCGTTTACCGGAGGAACACTTTGGGTACTACCAAACGTCACAACGTAACTGGGTGATTATAAAGGAGTACAACAGGTGTCTCCAAAGGTACATGTTGGGTTGGCGTCTTTCGAGATTAGGTTTTGTCACTCCGATTGTTGGAGAGGTATCTCTGGGGCCCTCTCGGTAATACACATCACATAAGCCTTGCAAGCATTGTAACTAAGATGTTAGTTGTGAGATGATGTATTACGGAACGAGTAAAGAGACTTGCCGGTAATGAGATTGAACTAGGTATTGGATACCGACGATCGAATCTTGGGCAAGTAACATACCGATGACAAAGGGAACAACGTATGTTGTTATGCGGTCTGACCGATAAAGATCTTCGTAAAATATGTAGGAGCCAATATGGGCATCCAGGTCCCGCTATTGGTTATTGACCGGAGACGTGTCTCAGTCATGTCTACATTGTTCTCGAACCCGTAGGGTCCGCACGCTTAAGGTTACGATGACAGTTATATTATGAGTTTATGCATTTTGATGTACCGAAGGTTGTTCAGAGTCCCGGATGTGATCGTGGACATGACGAGGAGTCTCGAAATGGTCGAGACGTAAAGATTGATATATTGGAAGCCTATGTTTGGATATTGGAAGTGTTCCGGGTGAAATCTGGATTTTACCGGAGTACCGGGAGGTTACCGGAACCCCCCGGGAGCCATATGGGCCTTAATGGGCTTTAGTGGAAAGGAGAAAGGGGCAGCCCAAGGTGGCTGCGCACCTCCCCCCTCCCCTAGTCCTATTAGGACTAGGAGAAGGTGGCCGGCCCCCCTCTCCCTCTTTTCCCCTCGGGGAATCCTAGTCCAACTAGGATTGGGGAGGAGGGGGAGTCCTACTCCCGGAAGGAGTAGGACTCCTCCTGCGCCCTCCTCCTGGCCGGCGCCCCCCTCCCCCTTGGCTCCTTTATATACTGAGGCAGAGGCACCCCAGAAACACACAAGTTGATCCATGTGATCTATTCCTTAGCCGTGTGCGGTGCCCCCAGCCACCATAGTCCTCGATAATACTGTAGCGGAGTTTAGGCGAAGCCCTGCTGCTGTAGTACATCAAGATCGTCACCACGCCGTCGTGCTGACGGAACTCTTCCCCGACACTTTGCTGGATCGGAGTCCGGGGATCGTCATCGAGCTGAACGTGTGCTCGAACTCGGAGGTGCCGTAGTTTCGGTGCTTGATCGGTTGGATCGTGAAGACGTACGACTACTTCCTCTACGTTGCATCAACGCTTCCGCAGTCGGTCTGCATGGGTACGTAGACAACACTCTCCCCTCTCGTTGCTATGCATCACATGATCTTGCGTGTGCGTAGAATTTTTTTTGAAATTATTACAAAACCCAACAGGCCCCTGGGGAGCAACCACCTCCGGGCATAGCGCAGTCGAGACCGCCGACCCGCCGGCCGCCGGGGCGGCGCCGGCGAGGTCAGCCATGGGCGGCCCGACGGCGAAGTTTGAATCGCCAAGCGGACGTGAGCGCTCCACCGCAGTAAGAATGTTCGAGGATGTGTATCCTAGCATGGGAACAGAGGTGCCGCAACCGTAGCGTAGTCTTACTATTACAATCTGGAGCCGTGAGTGCGGTGCGGCCGCATTTTGGCATCTTGCTTGCCCCTTGTTTTTCTTTTCTTTTTTGACTGAGGGTATTTGCCCAGGCAGCAGCAGCCAGCACCAAACAAGGGCCACTGTACTACAGACTGGACTAGAGAGAGACGAGGAATCCACGCGCGCCCGACCCGGTAGCCGGTTGCTCCTCCGCTTGCATTGGGCCAGCTAGCCAGCCAGCCAGCCTAGAGAGAGAGAGGTGGGCCGGTTTGAAACGTGGTCGGTGCCTTTTACGCTGGCAGGCATAAAAAAACAATCGCTCAAAAAAAAGGCATATAAAGAAACAATGTTGCGTGCAGGTGAAAGAGTGTGGTGCTGTTCCGGCCTGATTGTAGTCTCTTTACTAGAGTCCATAAAGTTTTTCGTCTTGCAGAAAGTGATACCGCGAAGAGATGGACTTACAAATATCATTTCAATTCTTAGTCATAACAGTTATCGTATACTCTCTCCATCCGAAAATACTTATCGGAGAAACGAATCATTTCTCCCACTAGTATCTCCGGGCGGAGGAAGTATTTTCTTGGCTCTTGAATCCAAACCAGTGCAATGAACAGGAACTAAATTAAAGATGTTTAATAAAAACTGCTTCTGCGTGCCAACTGCCAAGGAAGGTTACCTACTGAAGTAGATTCGAGTCCAGTCCAGCACTCCATTATACTCCTATGCGTGTCAAGTGTTAGCATCGCTTAATTTGCAACCCATATTTTTTTTCTTCTGAATGTTGGTAGAAGATGTACCAAATTCATTGATCAGCGAGGGAACACAAGGCACAAAGGCAACCCTTATTTGTTAGGGACGAACAAGGAAGGGGATCGATCTAGTATTTCTCTCGGTGGCAATATATCCAGGATACAATATCGAGTACAAGAATGGATCAAACATGAAGGATTAGGGTTCGTGCCGCCGACGGTTCCGTGATCCACTGGATGAGCCAGAAGGAGAGGGCGATGCCCTTAAGTAGTAGCCGTCGCTGGGCCGGACCCGTTGTGCCACTCTGGGCCGCAGAAGCGAGTGTTGGCGCGTCGGGTGCGGCTGGGCCGCACCATCTTCTCCTGTGCAGGTGGGGTCGGGTCGTCAGCGGTGCTAACATCCCCTCGTCCTTGAGAAGATGCTTGCCCCCAAGCCTCCGCCTGGGGAAATCGAGCCTATGGTGCTTGCTTGTCTTCCCAGGTGATGTTGATCGCTGCGCCTGCCGACCACTGCACCTGGACTTGTTCAATCATGGCGTCATTCTTCTTGCGCCACCTTGATTGCAGCACCTTGACCGGGATCGCTGTGTCGCCCGCACCAGTAGGAAGTGTTGACGCTGCTGTGGTGCCGGGAAGTAGGGCATGCCGGAGTTGGGAGACGTGGAATACCGGATGTACCGTGGCTTGACGCGGCAGCTGGAGTTTGTAGGCGACTTCATTGATCTTGTCAATGATCTTGAACGGTTCGTATAACTTGTAGCTGAGCTTGTGGTTGGCGCGAGGAGCCACTGATGTTTGGATATACGGCTGGAGCTTGAGGAAGACTTGATCGCCAACTTGAAACTGCCGAAAAGAGCGCTTCTTGTTCGCCTGATCTTGCATGATCTGGCGCGCGCGATGGAGTTGTTGTTGTATCAGATCTTGCATGACAGCACGTTCCTCGAGCCATGATTGCAACGCCGGTACCGAAGAAGTTGTTGAAGCAGTGATCCCCCAATGTCTTGGCTCTCTCCCGAACATGGCCTTGAAGGGTGTCATCCCAATGGTTGAGTGGTGGGAAGAGTTATACCAGAATTGCGCCAGGGGCACCCAAAAACTCCATTGCTTTGGGCACGCCTGCACGAAACAGCGAAGATATGTCTCGATGCATTGGTTCACCCGCTCGGTCTGACCGTCAGTTTGAGGATGGTTCTTCGTGCTCATTCGGAGCTCAGTGCCCGCATATTTGAAGAGTTCCTGCCAGAAGTGACTGGTAAAGACTGGATCACGGCCCGACACGATAGCTCCTGGGAATCCGTGAAGCTTGTACAACTGCTGCATGTAAAGGATGGCCACTTTAGCTGATGTGTACGGGTGAGCCAAGGGTAGGAAGTGTGCAAACCAGGTTCTCTTGTCGGCGACCACCAGCAAGCAATTTGTACCGTCCTGACTGTGGTAGTCCATCCACAAAGTCCATGGTAATCATATCTCAGGACTCCTTTTGGTATAGGTAATGGCATAAGTAGGCCCGATGACGCCGTGCGATCCGGTTTGGCTTGTTGGCAGACCGTGCAGCATCGCACGTACTCCTGGATGTGTGCTTTCATTTTCGGCCAAGCAAACAGTCTGCGAACTCGGCGGTATGTCACAGGGAATCCGGAGTGACCTCCCATGGGGCTGTCGTGGAAAGCTGTGATTATGTGTTGTTGCATAGCCATGGTCCCACCGAGCCAGATGCGGCCCCTGAATCGAAGGAGTCCATTCTGGATTTGGAATCGTCCCTTGGGATCTTCCCGTACGGCCAGCTGCTCTAGAAGCCGTTGCGCCTACGGATTTGTGTTGTAGCTGTTGATGATATCTTCGAGCCACGCGGGTTGACATACGCTGAGGGTGTGCAGCACCTCGCCCGTGTTCGCCCGAGATAGTGCGTCAGCTGCAGTGTTCTATGCCCCTTTTTTTGTACTTGATGTTGTACCGAAGTCCCAGGAGCTTAGTGAAAGCTCGCTGTTGCCATAGTGTTGAAAGCCGTTGCTCTGTGAGGTGTGTCAACTGCGCTGATCAGTGAGGATAGTGAACTCAGCGTGTTGCAGGTAGGGGCGCCATTGATCCACGGCCACGATGACTGCCAGATACTCCTTCTCATATGTTGATAGACCCTGGTAATGAGGGCTCAGAGCCTTGCTCATATACGCAATGGGATGGCCCTCTTGCTGAAGAATTGCGCCGATGCCCTTGTCGCAGGCGTCAGTTTCAATTACAAACGGTTTGGCAAAGTTGGGCAGGGCAAGAACTGGGGCTTCAATCAAGTGTTGTTTGAGGAGCTGGAAAGCTGTGTTGGTAGCAGGTGTCCATACAAACGGTGCACCTTTCTTCAGCAGGTTGAACAGCGGTCGAGCGATGATGCCAAAGTTTCGGATGAATCGCCTGTAGTACCCTGCCAGCCCCAAACAACTGCGTACTGTCTTGACATCAGATGGTGTCGACCAGTTGGCCACCACACATATCTTGGCTGGTTCCGTAGATACCCCTTGGCTGCTGATGACATGGCCCAAGTAAGATAATTTGTGCTGACCGAACTCGCATTTGGACCTCTTCACGCGCCATTGATCGCGGCGCAATAGTTGCAGCACCTGGCGGAGGTGGTTGATGTGTTCTCACAGTGTCTTGCTGAAAACTAGGATGTCGTCGAAGAAGAGGAGCACGCACTTGTGATCAACAGGCTTCAGAGTGGTCGTCAGGGCACTGTTGAACGTGGCTGGCCCGCCTGCTAATCCAAATGAAACCACCAGAAACTCATAGTGTCCTGAATGCGTCTGGAAGGCCGTCTTGTACTCTTCGCCTTCGGCGAGACAAATCTGGTGGTAGCCAGATCAGAGGTCTAGCTTGGAGAACCAAGCTGCCCCGTGTAACTCGTCTAGCAGCTCTTCGATGATTGGCACTGGGTACTTGGCGATGTAGGTGATGGCATTCAGATGTCTGTAGTCGATGCAGAGCCGCCAAGTCCCGTCCTTCTTCTTGACTAGAATGGCTGGTGAACAGAAGGGGCTGGTGCTTTTCTGTATAATCCCTTTGCGAAGCAGTTCTTCCACTTGTGCATCTATCTCCTTCTTGTGCTCGGGTTTGTGCCTATACGGTCGGATGTTGACGGGTTGAGCTCCTCGGATGAGTGGAATCTTGTGGTCACAATCACGGCGAGGTGGTAAGCCCTCTGGCTCCTTGAACACGTCCTCAAACTCCTCAAGGACAGCTTGGATGTCAGGTGGGATGGATGTGTCGCTGCTGTCCTCCCTTGCTGTTGCGTAGATCAATGCCATATGGGTGATGGCGCCTGTATTGCATAGTTGCTGAAGTTGGAGAGCGTTGATGAAGACGCACTTGGTGTTGGAAATATGCCCTAGAGGCAATAATAAATTGGTTATTATTATATTTCCTTGTTCATGATAATCGTTTATTATCTATGCTATAATTGTATTGATAGGAAACTCAGATACATGTGTGGATACATAGACAACACCATGTCCCTAGTAAGCCTCTAGTTGACTAGCTCGTTGATCAATAGATGGTTACGGTTTCCTAACCATGGACATTGGATGTCGTTGATAACGGGATCACATCATTAGGAGAATGATGTGATGGACAAGACCCAATCCTAAGCATAGCACTAGATCGTGTAGTTCGTATGCTATAGCTTTTCTAATGTCAAGTATCATTTCCTTAGACCATGAGATTGTGCAACTCCCGGATACCGTAGGAATGCTTTGGGTGTATCAAA
>NC_053026.1:652226357-652307752 GCF_003073215.2 Triticum urartu
TTTCGGTATGCATTTAGTTTAGGTCATTCTTTGCCAAGTGCCCAACAAAATGCACTTACCAACCATCAGTAACTCCGTACCAGTCGATTCCGGTAGTGCCTCCGTTGTCTAGCCTGTTGGACTAACCATACTTGTCATAGGCAGAGAGCATATGTTGTGGGGAACCAGAATATTATCTGGTAGCATCATCCTTGCGGATGATGTCACACCGTCAAATACACTGTTTGGTGGCTTTCATATACGCCGTCACGGTGGCTTTCCCTAAAGAAGAGAAAAGATAAGAGTGTTTGGTGCAGGCCGGTCATCATGCATCAATTGCTTTCCGGTCTATAATAATCACCTTTTGCTATAGATTCTATAATAATCATTTTGCCAACATGTACTATATGCTTCTTTCTTTTTTTTCTTCTTTCAGAAAGGACAAGGAACACGTGCTGGTATTATTGTCAGTTACGCAGGTCTTTGCGCAAGGTTCGGTGGTATCGGTGACAGATATGAGAGCGTCGTCATATTAGTCACTATTACGATGATTTGGCCAAAAAATACACTCTAAACATCATCATAGTTTATGAAGCACCCTCTATATCTGACCTTTGAGTCGTCATATATTGTGTTTTGGGGCTGTCTTTAGAGCGACGGTTAAGTGCAATTTCATGTGCGGGACAAAAAACTTTAGGTGGCCCCATCTCACATTTAATGACGGGGAGGTGGGAAAAATGAATGTCTCATTAACAGTCTAAGCGTGTCTCATAATTATGGAGACAACAAATATGACGCCTCTGGCCACGATATGGGAACGGTTGTCAACGCCTCTGGCCACAATAGGCGTTAACATATATTTATACAAAGACTATATGTGATGCTTAAAAAAATAAAGGATTAAGATTTCTTTTATTATGGTTGGATGAGTAAAAAGCATAAAATCACCACATTTGCAGCTGTTCACAAAAAATCGTTTCCCCCGCTTTATATTATAAAACAAATACCACAAAACAACTGAGACACTGCTACAGACACACGCCACCACCGTACATAATGCACACACACAAGGCAAGATACAAAGGTGCCGGACACCGACACATCACCCCACCGACAACCAAGCAAACTACAAATGTGCGAAGAAGACAACTTCATGCCAACGGGGATCTCCACCATGAGCAACCACAACGGAGAGGTGAGGCGGACCACAACGAGTCTAGGACTCCAAAACGGTGCCTCCGAGAAGGGTATGACCACAGATAGCCGCCACCGCCCGATCCTGAAGATCAAGTTTTCACCCGGAGCAAGACGGACGGAGTGGGAACGCCGCGCAGGAGCCTTCATGAAGGATACGACGTCCACGGACGCCGCCACCGTCGGCCAGAAAATGGGTTGGACAGGTGATATACCCCAGCGTTCACATCCCTCTGTCACACCCTAGCACCGCCAACCACCCGCAACCAAGCCACCCGCATGGCCAAGGCTGCCTGCCCGCATCTGAGACGCAAGTTCCGCCCACGAACGCCACGCCTCCCACCGCCCGGGCCGCCGCCCGACACTCAGACCACCCCAAGACCAGCAAAGTGGCCGACGTTGGTCCAAAGGGACGCCCACGACCGACGAAACCTCAGCCCACGTCCCGCCTTGAACTTCGTCGGAGTTGCCACCGCACACAAACGGATAGGGAATGGGGCGAAGGTGGAGCGGATGCATCCACGACCGGCACACCCCAGTGTCGGCGACGGGCAGCCCTAGCGACAGCGCCGCTAGTCTCTCCCACCAATGTCCCCACCGAACACACGCCGTGCCGCCCCACCACGGCGGTCAAAGCAACCCCACGCAAGGCCACCAACGCCGACCCGTCCACCCGCCAGGAAACCCAGAAGATCGCCGCCTGCCGCCAAGACAGCTCACCGGGAGGCCCGTCCACGCCGCTCGCCAACATCCAGCTGTCGAAGCCGGCAAGAGGTCGGCCCGCATGTCCGCCAAGTCCACCGCTGTTGCGCGCCACCCCTTCCAGCCACCGGCCGAGGTAAGATCGGCCGCCCACAACCAGGTCGCACCCGACCTGCACCCCTGGCCAGGACGAACTTGAAGCCACCGCCGCCGCCCGGAGCAGCCGCCGCCGCCGTCCCTCTAGTGTGCACCGCCAGATCCGGCCGGAGAGGCCCGATCCGCATCAGCCGCCGTGCCGCCACGAGGCACCATCGATGCCACCAGGACGCTGCGCCGCCATGCCGCTAGCCCCCACCATAAGTCAGCGCCTCCGGGCAAGAGGCTGGCCCGCGCCAGCCAAAGTCCGCGCGCGGAAGGGAAGGAAGGCCCCGCCACCGCCCTTGCCGGCCGGGCGTTGCCCGACGGCGAGCTGGGCCCGGTGAGGGAGGAGGTCGAGAGAGGAAGGTACGAGAGGTGGCGGATAGGGTTCCCCCCGGCGGCGCCGTCGGGAGCGCCATGGGAGGGAGGGGGAATTGGGCGTGTACAATGACCAGAACGTCTTGATTAACTATTTGGCACCACGTTGAATTGATCTTCGTCCTCGTCCTCCTATTATTTATCTCTTTAGGGGGCCTAAGCCGAAAGGAATCAGGAATGGATAGTTGAGACTTGAGAGTAACATATGCTCCCTCCCTTCCAGTTTATTGGGCTCAGTTCAAAAATATTATCAACCAAGATATGATGAATGATGGAATAATGTTTTGTAGTTTGTCAAAGTATTAAATTAATGCACTTGTTGCCTAAAAAATTGTGTTTACCAATACATTAATTGTATGCATGGCTGACCAATATATGACCATGTGCAGTGCATGCATGCATGCGTGACCAACATATGACCAAGAATTTTTACATGCATTGATGCTGTTTATTTTTCTTAATGCGTTCATGCACCTTTAAATTTAAATATGTGACGAGGAGCAATAAAATTAAGTAGAACGAAACGATTTTTTTAATAAGCATGTAAACCGGAAGAGAGGGGGGGATTTGCTACACTTAAGGACTCCATCTTATGCATTAGAAGCTACAGGCTGACATGGCACGAATTGATTAGGAATTAGGAGGACCCATGGCTGAAAGCACGGGAAGGAGGGAGATTGATGGGGGGACACGTTCTCCAGTAAGCCTCTTCCGTGCGATTCTGTCCGTAAGTCTAGGATTTTCGGAGAGATTTGCTACACTTACGGACTCCATCTTATGCATTAGGCTGACATGGCACGAATTGATTAGGAATCAGGAAGCCTCTTCCGTGCGATTCTGTCCGTAAGTCTAGGATTTTCGGAGAGGGGGTACATAATTAGTTGAGGAGGTGTGGCGTAAAAGAGCGAGCACTTAGTGAAGGGTATAATAGCAAGTGGTGTCTGAGTACATTAGCTAGCTAGTACAACGTCGACACTGCATGCAGAAAGGAAGCGATAGGAAAAAGAGTCAAGTATGGCGCCAGCAGGCCGCGACGGCGAGAACACAAGATTCCCGTTCCTAGCGACGGTGCGGTCATTGGTGACCATCGTGGTCACCGTGCTCGCCGTTTCCGTAGTGGTGATGGTCATCGTGGTCGTCCACCGCCCAGTGGACATGGGCTTCCAGAGCTACGGCTATGTGTTGACGGAGAAGCCGTGGTGGATACAGCATAGCACCACCACGGCCTGGCCGGCGACGGCGGTGGACTACCTGATCGTCGTCAAGGCCCTGAACCCAAGCGGGCGCGGCCAGATCCATGGCAGCATCAACGTGGTCCGCCTCCTGGACGTCCCCAACGCATCCTTCGCGGGGATGGTGGACCTCGGGTGGTTCAAGCCCGAGTCGGGCCCCTTCGACCTGCCGCCGCACAGCAAGCACAGATACAGGGACTGGAGGCACATCGACGATCAACCAACGCTGCAGTACCTCTACGACAAGCACGGCCATGAAGACGCCGGGTTCACCGTGATGGTGGTGGTGGACGCCACCTACAGGCCGGCGCATTCCAAGAAGAGCATCGACGCGGCCTATTATTGCTGGCCGGTGACATTCATCCGCATCGACGCCACCAACACTCCGGCGGCCGACAACGTCGATTGCAAGACGGCCCAAGAGATGGGCGTCGAGCTCAAATGGGAGAAGCCGCCGCCAGCTACTAGTACTTGATCATCGGTTCCATTCTTGTATTGTATCAACGACTTGACTAATCCTGTTTTAGTTTGCTTGTAGTTTTGTTTCGGCTACTGCATTATTTGCCTGCGCGTGTATTCTACTTCAACTGAGTATTCTTACGGCTCTTAGTCTTGAATTATATTTCGACTACCATGTTGTACAAATAATCCTTTTTCTCCTTTGTTTGTACGGATGACCTTGTTAACTGAAGGCATATAAGGCTTTTGCTTTTGCTTTCCTGAAAAGAAGTGGTGTTTGTGGAGGTCTGCCTTTGGTGGATCTCGCGGGATTTGATCGGCATCTGTCTTCAATGGATCCACATGGATCCGATCTTCGTTCATTTGTGTTCAAGTGTCTATAGGTTGGGTCCTTCTGATCTACTCATCTCTTCATCAGCGACGGTTGCTGTCTTGGTGCGCTGGTCCTATGGGGCCTTAGCACGACGACGTCCCTACTGTTTACTACAACAAGGTTTACCCGGGTCTGATGAGGGAGGGGCGATGACGGTGGCACGCCTTTGGCTTGCTCCAATGCTTGTAGTCGTGGCTAGGTGGTCTACGGACCTAGATGTATTTTTTTACTATTTTTTTACTTCTCGTGTTCTTTATACTACCTTGACAGTTGATGAAAAGATTGAAACTTTTCCTCGCAAAAAAAGTACAAAAGAAATGGTGACAGCTGTAAACAATTTATTCCCTCCTTTTCTAGGTGCACCTAGTTTTTGTTTAGATAAAGAAAAATGACTGTCTATATGAACACCATAATTAATATATTCTCTTTTTGTTTTGAGATTTGCACGATAATGTATCCTCTCCTTTTCTCGTGAAAAAGGCTAAAAACCATATTAAAGTTGATCAACCCTTACAACATCATCCTTACAGAAATTCAAACACATTGGTCCTTGGGGAGATCGAAGCTAACTTCCTCCTGTACTCACCGGCGGCACATCAAAACTCGATGCAGCCTTTGGACCTCTAAATCACCATTGGAGCTAGAGAAGCATTGTTGATGTAATGGTCAAGAAATCGCCATTCGGAGCCAGGGGAACATTGTTGATGCAACGACCAGGAAATCGCCGATCGAAGCTAGGGAAACATTGTTGATGCAATGGTTGCGACTTCCTCAATCGGTGCTAGAAGATGTAGACAATGATGATCTGAAAAGCAGACGACGAAGAGGGCTGGGCGACCACCCTAGATCTGGACAGGCAGATCCGGGAAGCCCTAACCTCACGAGCTCCTCGACAACGTTGAAGCTGGGCGAACATCATTGATCTGAGAAGGAGCCACCTGCATAGGAATGATCACCCTGTCAAACGAAAACATTTGATCTAGGAAAGAGTTTTTTTTAATTATTCAGGGAAGAGTTGGAACAAACGATTCGTGTTCGGCCCAGCCCCCCATCCCCGCGCAAACCGTTCCTTCCTCCAGGACAAAACAACCTCCAATTAGGCCAAGAATGGCTAGTTTTCCTGTGATGCCTCTATCAAGACTAAATAACTGGTGTTTGGACATAATTTTAAATAACTAAACAAAATTTAACAAAATTGCCATGACGTACTACGGGAAATTTGCCATGTGCTGAACCATAAATATGCATGAACACATGGCAACTCCGAACGTTTTTTATGAAAGTTTAGTGGCGCGGGGATGACAACTTTAGTTTTTAAGCATGGAAAATTTTAGTTTCTTTCTTTGGGTTTTTTTTTGGATGACAATTTTAGTTGTAAAAAACGTCAGGACCGGAGTGCTTTGTGCCACACATGTGGCACTTATCATTTGGGATAAAGAAAGTAAAAAGAAGAAACAAAAGGAGAGGAAAGGAAATAAAGAAAAGGTTTGCCGTGTGCTCTTTGTCGGGCACACAAGGGTGACTGCGCTGCTACCCTTCCATCAACCACGGACACATTTTTGTTGAGTGCATGTAAGTAGACACTTGACATAGGTGACTATTTGCCGAGTTCCCTGCTGTTGTTGAGTGTTTTCCGAGGCAAAGTGAGTGTAGTCGTCGCTAGGTGGTCTTCGGATCTAGATGTAATTTTTATTTCTGGTATTCTTTGTACTATCTTGACAGTTGATGAATAGATTGAAAGTTTTCTCGCAAAAAAAAAAGTGTCGTCTTTGCCGAGTGTTTGTGTGAGTGTTTTCGGTATGCATTTAGTTTAGGTCATTCTTTGCCAAGTGCCCAACAAAATGCACTTACCAACCATCAGTAACTCCGTACCAGTCGATTCCGGTAGTGCCTCCGTTGTCTAGCCTGTTGGACTAACCATACTTGTCATAGGCAGAGAGCATATGTTGTGGGGAACCAGAATATTATCTGGTAGCATCATCCTTGCGGATGATGTCACACCGTCAAATACACTGTTTGGTGGCTTTCATATACGCCGTCATGGTGGCTTTCCCTAAAGAAGAGAAAGATAAGGTGGTCTTGGTGGCAGGGGCGGCTCATTTCTTATGGCATCAAGTTTTCGGTCTAATATATACGCTTTATGCTTTATTGATTCTCATAATCAATCATTTCTTTGCAAGCATGTACTAATGATCTTCTTTTCTTCTTTATTTTCTCTTGTCTTTCATGATAGGACGAAGGAAGGGCCACGTGCGGGTTATTTATTTCGTTTTAGGGCCGTTGAGCCACTTTGGCTGCAAGGGTCGGTGTGTGTTTGTTGGTGGTACTCGGGGTGAGTGCAGTAATTGAGAGGTCGTCGTCTGCATAGGGATTTTGGTGTGCGCTTTTGGTGCTGGTATTATTGTCACTATTACGATGATTTGGCCAAAACATACACTCTAAAAATCATCATAGTTTATGAAGCACCCTCTATATCTGACCTTTGAGTCGTCATATATTGTGTTTCGGGGCTGTCTTTGGAGCGACAGTTAAGTGCAATTTCATGTGCGGGACAAAAAACTTTAGGTGGCCCCATCTCACATTTAATGACGGGGAGGTTGGGAAAAATGAATGTCTCATTAACAGTCTAAGCGTGTCTCATAATTATGGAGACAACAAATATGACGCCTCTGGCCACGATATGGGAACGGTTGTCAACGCCTCTAGCCACAATAGACGTTAACATAATTTATGTATCAAAGACTATATGTGAGATGCTTAAAAAGATGGTATTAGATTTCTTCATTCGGTCTATTGTCCCACTCCCGTCATTGAAATAGGTGTGAGATGCAGGCGTAATGGTTTTTGGTCCGCACATGAAAATTGCTACTTAACCGTTCTGGGCTACACAGGCAGCACCAAAACACAATATATGAGCACTCACAGGTAGATTATGAGGGTTGCTTCATAACTAGGTGATCTGATGTTTTAGAGGTGATTTTTTTTTGGCTCGGAGTCATCGAATAGTGACTAATATGAGAGCTGCTATTCTTGTCACGTACACGAACTGGCGCAATGTATGTACCTGCGTACCGCTGAGACAATAATCATGCTTATTAGTCGTACGTGTTGTTTTTGTCTTCCGTTGCTGAGAGAAACGCACGAGCACGTGTTGGCTAGTAGATATCTAATAGCAAAAGGTGATTATTATAGACCGGAAAGCAATTGATGCATGATGACCGGCCTGCACCAAACACTCTTATCTTTTCTCTTCTTTAGGGAAAGCCACCATGACGGCGTATATGAAAGCCACCAAACAGTGTATTTGACGGTGTGACATCATCCGCAAGGATGATGCTACAGATAATATTCTGGTTCCCCACAACATATGCTCTCTGCCTATGACAAGTATGGTTAGTCCAACAGGCTAGACAACGGAGGCACTACCGGAATCGACTGGTACGGAGTTACTGATGGTTGGTAAGTGCATTTTGTTGGGCACTTGGCAAAGAATGACCTAAACTAAATGCATACCGAAAACACTCACACAAACACTCGGCAAAGACGACACTTTTTTTTTTGCGAGAAAACTTTCAATCTATTCATCAACTGTCAAGATAGTACAAAGAATACCAGAAATAAAAATTACATCTAGATCCGAAGACCACTAGCGAGATACACTCACTTTGCCTCGAAAACACTCAACAACAGCAGGGACTCGCAAATGTACCTATGTAAGTGTGGCTTACTCTTCAGTGCTCTCAACAGGAATGTGTCCGCTGGCTTGATGGGAACTTGGTTAGCATTCGCATCCCGTCGTTGTGTGCCTCGAGCAATGGGCACGCAAATGTTTTATGTTCTCTTTCGCTCTTTTGTTCTCTTTTTATGTTTCTATTAAGCGCAAAGTATATATGCACATGTGTGGAGCAAAGCACGGCCGGTCGTGAGTTTGTTAGCAACTAAAATTGTCATCCGAAGAATAATACCCAGAATTGATAACTAAAATTTTACATGCTCGAAAACTAAGTTTTTCTGTATCCCGCGCAGAGGTCAATAAAAGACGTGTCGTGAGTTGCCCACTGTGTTATGCATATTTAGGCGGTTCTAGGGCACGATCGGCAAATTTCCCGTAGTACGTCATGGCAATTTTGTTAAATTTTGTTTAGTTATTTAAATTATGTCCAAACACAGTTATTTAGTCTTGATAGAGGCATCACAGGAAAACTAGCCATTCTTGGCCTAATTGGAGGTTGTTTTGTCCTGGAGGAAGGAACGGTTTGCGCGGGGATGGGCGGGCTGGGCCGAACACGAATCGTTTGTTCCAACTCTTCCTTGAATATTAAAAAAAAATCTTTCGCAGTTGTGCAAATGTTTTGTTTGACGGGTGGATCAGGGCTGATGCAGGTGGCGCCTTCTCAGATCAGATGATGTTCGGCCAGCTTCAACTTGTCGAGGAGCTTCGTGGATGGGGTAGGTTCCCGGATCGCTTTGTCAAGAGTCTAGGCGGTCGTCAGCCCGCTTCGTGGCCGCTTTTCAGATAATCATTGTCGGAATGTTCTATGCACGAGTTGAGGAAGTCGCGGATCTTTTGGCATCACAGATGTTTCATTTAGCTTCGATCGGCGTATTTTCTGTTGTCTGTTTGTGCATGTCAACATATGTCCCCTGGCTCCGAATGGCGATTTCTTGACCATTCATCAACAATTGCTTCTCTAGCTCCAATGGTGATTTAGAGGTCCAAAGGCTGCATCGAGTTTTGATGTGCCGCCGGTGAGTACAGGAGGAAGTTAGCTTCGATCTCCCCAAGGACCAATGTGTTTGAATTTCTGTAAGGATGATGTTGTAAGGGTTGATCAACTTTAATATGGTTTTTAGCCTTTTTCACGAGAAAAGGAGAGGATACATTATCGTGCAAATCTCAAAACAAAAAGAGAATATATTAATTATGGTGTTCATATAGACGTCATTTTTCTTTATCTAAACAAAAACTAGGTGTGCACCTAGAAAAGGAGGGAATAAATGTTTACAGCTGTCACCATTTCTTTTGTACTTTTTTTGCGAGGAAAGTTTCAATCTTTCATCAACTGGTCAAGGTAGTATAAGAACACGAAAGTAAAAAAATTAAAAAAATAGCATCTTGTTGTCCGTAAGCACCAGTAGTCTAGCTAAGGCTTGGAGCAAGTCCCAAGGGTGCCATGTGTCTCGCCTCCTCATCAGCCGGGAAACCTTGTTGTAAGCTAACAGTAGGCGTAGTCGTGCTAAGGCCATATGGACCATGCGCGACGCCAGACAGCGAATCCGTCGCTGATGTGAAGAATGGTGTATGGATCAGAAGGACTCATCCGAGACATCTTGTACGCAATGACGAGGATCGGATTCATGTGAGTCAATTATAAGATCAGATGCGAGCTCAAATCGGAGACGGTTCATCAATTATGGCAGATGCCTTCATCTAACTACCTTTTCTGAGCAGGAAAGCGAAAAGCAAGCCGTTCATTGATGCGTTTAGTTATGGCAGAGGCATGCGTACAACAAAGGGAAAAAGGCATTATATTGCTAGAATCAACATGGTAGTCTGAAATATGATTGTCACGACTATTAGAGGTAAGAATTTCTCAGGTGGAAGTAAGTACTACTGCGCAGGAAATAATGCAGTGAGACCGACAAAGACTACATTAGTTAAATTCTAAAATCGAGTATAGGTATGGCGTTGACTACAATTAAAGATGGTTAAGATGATCAAGTATAGTAGCTGGCGGCGGCTTCTCCATTTGAGCTCGACGCACATCTCTTGGGCCGTCTTGCAATCGACGTTGTGCCGCCGGAGTGTGGTGGCGTCGATGCGGATGAATGTCACCGGCCAGCAATAATAGGCGCGTCGATGCTCTTCTGGAATGCGCCGGCCTGTAGGTGGCGTCCACCACCACCATCACGGTGACCCGCGGCGTCATGGCCGTGCTTTGTCGTTAGAGGTCTGCAGCGTTGGTGTAGTGTCGATGTGCCTCAGTCCTGTTCCTGTGCTTGCTGTGGGGGCAGGTCGAGGTGGCTCCGCTCGGGCGTGAACACCGAGGGCCCACGCATCCCGGAAGGCGGCGTTGGGGACGTCCAGAGGCGGACCACTTGATGTCCAGTGACACTGCTAGCATCGCATGGGTCACTTGACGACGATCAGGTAGTCCACCGCCGTCGCCGGCCAGGCCGTGTGTGCTATGCTTGTATCCACACGGTTCTCGTCAACACATAGCCGTAGCTCTGGAAGCCCAGTCCAGGGCGGTGGACGACACGATGACCATCACCACTACGGAAACGGCGAGCACGTGACCACGATGGTCACCAATGACCGCACCGTCGCGTTGGAACCGTGGAAATTGTGGGTTCTCGCCGTCGTTCGGTCTGCTGGTCTCGTTGTTGTGTGTGCTGGGTGGTGGTGTGTTGGTGGGGGTGGCGCTCGGGCGGTTGCTGGGGTGGGTGTGGTGTTGGGGGCGGGGGGTTGCGGGTTCGGGGGTTTTGTGTGGGGTGCTGGTTCGGTGGTGGGGGGGTGGCTGGTTTTGTGGCGTTGGGCGTTATTGGCGTGCATTTGTCTGGGCGGTTGTGTTGGGGGGGTTTTGGTTGCGCGCGTTGGCGGTGGGGGCGCCGATGGCCGACTTCTTTTTCCTATCTCGCTTGCCGTTTCTGCATGCAGTGTCGACGTTGACTAGCTAGCTAAGTGACTCAGACACATTGCTATATATACCTTCACTAGTGCTCGCTCTTTTACGCCACAGCTCCTCAACTATTATGTACCCCCTCGAAAATCCTAGACTTAGGACGGAATCGCACGGAAGAGGCTTCCTGATTCCTAATCAATTCGTGCCATGTCAGCCTGTAGCTTCTAATGCATAAGATGGAGTCCGTAAGTGTAGCAAATCTCTTCGAAAATCCTAGACTTACGGACAGAATCGCACGGAAGGGGCTTACTGGAGAACGTGTCCCCCCATCAATCTCCCTCTTCCCGTGCTTTCAGCCATGGGTCCTCCTAATTCCTAATCAATTCGTGCCATGTCAGCCTGTAGCTTCTAATGCATAAGATGGAGTCCGTAAGTGTAGTAAATCCCCCTCCCTCTCTTCCGGTTTACAGGCTTATTTAAAAAAAATCGTTTCGTTCTACTTAATTTTATTGCTCCTCGTCACATATTTAAATTTAAAGGTGCATGAACGCATTAAGAAAAATAAACAGCATCAATGCATGTAAAAATTCTTGGTCATATGTTGGTCACGCATGCATGCATGCACTGCACATGGTCATATATTGGTCAGCCATGCATACAATTAATGTATTGGTAAACACAATTTTTTAGGCAACAAGTGCATTAATTTAATACTTTGACAAACTACAAAACATTATTCCATCATTCATCATATCTTGGTTGATGATATTTTTGAACTGAGCCCAATAAACTGGAAGGGAGGGAGCATATGTTACTCTCAAGTCTCAACTATCCATTCCTGATTCCTTTCGGCTTAGGCCCCCTAAAGAGATAGATAATAGGAGGACGAGGACGAAGATCAATTCAACGTGGTGCCAAATAGTTAATCAAGACGTTCTGGTCATTGTACACGCCCAATTCCCCCTCCCTCCCATGGCGCTCCTGACGGCGCCGCCGGGGGGAACCCTAGCCGCCACCTCTCGTACCTTCCTCTCTCGACCTCCTCCCTCACCGGGCCCAGCTCGCCGTCGGGCAACGCCCGGCCGGCAAGGGCGGTGGCGGGGCCTTCCTTCCCTTCCGCGCGCGGACTTTGGCTGGCGCGGGCCAGCCTCTTGCCCGGAGGCGCTAACTTATGGTGGGGGCTAGCGGCATGGCGGCGCAGCGTCCTGGTGGCGTCGATGGCGCCTCGTGGCGGCACGGCGGCTGCGGCTGATGCTGATCGGGCCTCTCCGGCCGGATCTGGCGGTGCACACTAGAGGGACGGCGGCGGCGGCTGCTCCGGGCGGCGGTGGTGGCTTCAAGTTTGTCCTGGCCAGGGGTGCGGGTCGGGTGCGACCTGGTTGTGGGCGGCCGCTCTTACCTCGGCTGGTGGCTGGAAGGGGGTGGCGCGCAACAGCGGTGGACTTGGCGGACATGCGGGCCGACCTCTTGCCGGCTCCGACAGCTGGATGTTGGCGAGCGGCGTGGACGGGCCTCCCGGTGAGCTGTCTTGGCGGCAGGCGGCGATCTTCTGGGTTTGCTGGCGGGTGGACGGATCGGCGTTGGTGGCCTTGCGTGGGGTTGCTTCGACCGCCATGGTGGGGCGGCACGGCGTGTGTTCGGTGGGGACATTGGTGGGAGAGACTAGCGGCGCTGTCGCTAGGGCTGCCCGTCGCCGGCACTGGGGTGTGCCGGTCGTGGATGCATCCGCTCCACCTTCGCCCCATTCCCTATCCGTTTGTGTGCGGTGGCAACTCCGACGAAGTTCAAGGCGGGGCGTGGGCTGCGGTTTCGTCGGTCGTGGGCGTCCCTTTGGACCAAAGTCGGCCACTTTGCTGGTCTTGGGGTGGTCTGAGCGTCGGGCGGTGGCCCGGGCGGTGGGAGGCGTGGCGTTCGTGGGCGGAATTTGCGTCTCAGATGCGGGCAGGCAGCCTTGGCCATGCGGGTGGCTTGGTTGCGGGTGGTTGGCGGTGCTAGGGTGTGATAGAGGGATGTGAACGCTGGGGTATATCACCTGTCCAGCCCATTTTCTGGCCGACGGTGGCGGCGTCCGTGGACGTCGTATCCTTCATGAAGGCTCCTGCGCGGCGTTCCCACTCCGTCCGTCTTGCTCCGGGTGAAAACTTGATCTTCAGGATCGGGCGGTGGCGGCTATCTGTGGTCATACCCTTCTCGGAGGCACCGTTTTGGAGTCCTAGACTCGTTGTGGTCCGCCTCACCTCTCCGTTGTGGTTGCTCATGGTGGAGATCCCCGTTGGCATGAAGTTGTCTTCTTCGCACATTTGTAGTTTGCTTGGTTGTCGGTGGGGTGATGTGTCGGTGTCCGGCACCTTTGTATCTTGCCTTGTGTGTGTGCATTATGTGCGGTGGTGGCGTGTGTCTGTAGCAGTGTCTCAGTTGTTTTGTGGTGATATTTGTTTTATAATATAAAGCGGGGGAAACCATTTTTCGTGAACAGCTGCAAATGTGGTGATTTTATGCTTTTTACTCATCCAACTATAATAAAAGAAATCTTAATCCTTTATTTTTTAAGCATCACATATAGTCTTTGTATAAATATATGTTAACGTCTATTGTGGCTAGAGGCGTTGACAACCGTTCCCATATCGTGGCCAGAGGCGTCATATTTGTTGTCTCCATAATTATGAGACACGCTTAGACTGTTAATGAGACATTCATTTTTCCCAACCTCCCCGTCATTAAATGTGAGATGGGGCCACCTAAAGTTTTTTGTCCCGCACATGAAATTGCACTTAACTGTCGCTCCAAAGACAGCCCCGAAACACAATATATGACGACTCAAAGGTCAGATATAGAGGGTGCTTCATAAACTATGATGATTTTTAGAGTGTATGTTTTGGCCAAATCATCGTAATAGTGACAATAATACCAGCACGTGTTCCTTGTCCTTTCTGAAAGAAGAAAAAAAAAAGAAAGCATATACAGGAGAGTACATGTTGGCGAAATGATTATTATCTTTCCCTAATAATAAAGCACGATAAGGAAGGAGCAAAGGAAAAAGGGGGACATAAAGAACGAGGAGATAGAGTAGAATCAGGAATCTCCAGTCGAGGAGGTGCGCCCCAAAAGAGGTTGTTGATGGGTCATACTTGACGAGCCTCGAAGCTTAGGCCATAGAGTTGTGGAAGCTTGAAGGTTAGAACGAGTAGAAGGTTGACACTTGAGAAGAAAGTAGCAAGGCAACGATCTGGAAGCAACAACTTTTACATCTCCTCGGAAATGCAAGGAAGGAAAAGAAAATCCCAGGGCACGAGCAGGAAGAAGTAGGTTTAAACTTGAAATACACCAAAATGCAGGCACATACATATTGTGAATAATAGATTTTTAATTATCACTTTAGCTTTTAACTTGTTAACATTCATTGTAATTACATAACACACAGAGGGAGAGGGAGAGGGAGAGGAAGGACGATAAGGATGATACGAGAAATAGAGCACGTGGACCTCTGTGTGTGGGGCGGGGGAGGGGGGGGGGATTCTTACATCATGCTTATTAGTCGTACGTTGTTGTTTTTTCTTCCGTTGCAACGCACGAGCACGTTTGCTAGTAGAATCTATAGCAAAAGGTGATTATTATAGACCGGAAAGCAATTGATGCATGATGACCGGCCTGCACCAAACACTCTTATCTTTTCTCTTCTTTAGGGAAAGCCACCATGACGGCGTATATGAAAGCCACCAAACAGTGTATTTGACGGTGTGACATCATCCGCAAGGATGATGCTACCAGATAATATTCTGGTTCCCCACAACATATGCTCTCTGCCTATGACAAGTATGGTTAGTCCAACAGGCTAGACAACGGAGGCACTACCGGAATCGACTGGTACGGAGTTACTGATGGTTGGTAAGTGCATTTTGTTGGGCACTTGGCAAAGAATGACCTAAACTAAATGCATACCGAAAACACTCACACAAACACTCGGCAAAGACGACACTTTTTTTTTTGCGAGAAAACTTTCAATCTATTCATCAACTGTCAAGATAGTACAAAGAATACCAGAAATAAAAATTACATCTAGATCCGAAGACCACCTAGCGACGACTACACTCACTTTGCCTCGGAAAACACTCAACAACAGCAGGGAACTCGGCAAATAGTCACCTATGTCAAGTGTCTACTTACATGCACTCAACAAAAATGTGTCCGTGGTTGATGGAAGGGTAGCAGCGCAGTCACCCTTGTGTGCCCGACAAAGAGCACACGGCAAACCTTTTCTTTATTTCCTTTCCTCTCCTTTTGTTTCTTCTTTTTACTTTCTTTATCCCAAATGATAAGTGCCACATGTGTGGCACAAAGCACTCCGGTCCTGACGTTTTTTACAACTAAAATTGTCATCCAAAAAAAAACCCAAAGAAAGAAACTAAAATTTTCCATGCTTAAAAACTAAAGTTGTCATCCCCGCGCCACTAAACTTTCATAAAAAACGTTCGGAGTTGCCATGTGTTCATGCATATTTATGGTTCAGCACATGGCAAATTTCCCGTAGTACGTCATGGCAATTTTGTTAAATTTTGTTTAGTTATTTAAAATTATGTCCAAACACCAGTTATTTAGTCTTGATAGAGGCATCACAGGAAAACTAGCCATTCTTGGCCTAATTGGAGGTTGTTTTGTCCTGGAGGAAGGAACGGTTTGCGCGGGGATGGGGGGCTGGGCCGAACACGAATCGTTTGTTCCAACTCTTCCCTGAATAATTAAAAAAAAACTCTTTCCTAGATCAAATGTTTTCGTTTGACAGGGTGATCATTCCTATGCAGGTGGCTCCTTCTCAGATCAATGATGTTCGCCCAGCTTCAACGTTGTCGAGGAGCTCGTGAGGTTAGGGCTTCCCGGATCTGCCTGTCCAGATCTAGGGTGGTCGCCCAGCCCTCTTCGTCGTCTGCTTTTCAGATCATCATTGTCTACATCTTCTAGCACCGATTGAGGAAGTCGCAACCATTGCATCAACAATGTTTCCCTAGCTTCGATCGGCGATTTCCTGGTCGTTGCATCAACAATGTTCCCCTGGCTCCGAATGGCGATTTCTTGACCATTACATCAACAATGCTTCTCTAGCTCCAATGGTGATTTAGAGGTCCAAAGGCTGCATCGAGTTTTGATGTGCCGCCGGTGAGTACAGGAGGAAGTTAGCTTCGATCTCCCCAAGGACCAATGTGTTTGAATTTCTGTAAGGATGATGTTGTAAGGGTTGATCAACTTTAATATGGTTTTTAGCCTTTTTCACGAGAAAAGGAGAGGATACATTATCGTGCAAATCTCAAAACAAAAAGAGAATATATTAATTATGGTGTTCATATAGACAGTCATTTTTCTTTATCTAAACAAAAACTAGGTGCACCTAGAAAAGGAGGGAATAAATTGTTTACAGCTGTCACCATTTCTTTTGTACTTTTTTTGCGAGGAAAAGTTTCAATCTTTTCATCAACTGTCAAGGTAGTATAAAGAACACGAGAAGTAAAAAAATAGTAAAAAAATACATCTAGGTCCGTAGACCACCTAGCCACGACTACAAGCATTGGAGCAAGCCAAAGGCGTGCCACCGTCATCGCCCCTCCCTCATCAGACCCGGGTAAACCTTGTTGTAGTAAACAGTAGGGACGTCGTCGTGCTAAGGCCCCATAGGACCAGCGCACCAAGACAGCAACCGTCGCTGATGAAGAGATGAGTAGATCAGAAGGACCCAACCTATAGACACTTGAACACAAATGAACGAAGATCGGATCCATGTGGATCCATTGAAGACAGATGCCGATCAAATCCCGCGAGATCCACCAAAGGCAGACCTCCACAAACACCACTTCTTTTCAGGAAAGCAAAAGCAAAAGCCTTATATGCCTTCAGTTAACAAGGTCATCCGTACAAACAAAGGAGAAAAAGGATTATTTGTACAACATGGTAGTCGAAATATAATTCAAGACTAAGAGCCGTAAGAATACTCAGTTGAAGTAGAATACACGCGCAGGCAAATAATGCAGTAGCCGAAACAAAACTACAAGCAAACTAAAACAGGATTAGTCAAGTCGTTGATACAATACAAGAATGGAACCGATGATCAAGTACTAGTAGCTGGCGGCGGCTTCTCCCATTTGAGCTCGACGCCCATCTCTTGGGCCGTCTTGCAATCGACGTTGTCGGCCGCCGGAGTGTTGGTGGCGTCGATGCGGATGAATGTCACCGGCCAGCAATAATAGGCCGCGTCGATGCTCTTCTTGGAATGCGCCGGCCTGTAGGTGGCGTCCACCACCACCATCACGGTGAACCCGGCGTCTTCATGGCCGTGCTTGTCGTAGAGGTACTGCAGCGTTGGTTGATCGTCGATGTGCCTCCAGTCCCTGTATCTGTGCTTGCTGTGCGGCGGCAGGTCGAAGGGGCCCGACTCGGGCTTGAACCACCCGAGGTCCACCATCCCCGCGAAGGATGCGTTGGGGACGTCCAGGAGGCGGACCACGTTGATGCTGCCATGGATCTGGCCGCGCCCGCTTGGGTTCAGGGCCTTGACGACGATCAGGTAGTCCACCGCCGTCGCCGGCCAGGCCGTGGTGGTGCTATGCTGTATCCACCACGGCTTCTCCGTCAACACATAGCCGTAGCTCTGGAAGCCCATGTCCACTGGGCGGTGGACGACCACGATGACCATCACCACTACGGAAACGGCGAGCACGGTGACCACGATGGTCACCAATGACCGCACCGTCGCTAGGAACGGGAATCTTGTGTTCTCGCCGTCGCGGCCTGCTGGCGCCATACTTGACTCTTTTTCCTATCGCTTCCTTTCTGCATGCAGTGTCGCCGTTGTACTAGCTAGCTAATGTACTCAGACACCACTTGCTATTATACCCTTCACTAAGTGCTCGCTCTTTTACGCCACACCTCCTCAACTAATTATGTACTACCCTCTCTTCCGGTTTAGTACAAGCTTATCTTAAAAAAATATTTTTTCGTTCTAGTTAATTTTATTGTTCCTCATGACATGTTTAAATTTTAAGGTGCATTAAATCATTGCATGAAAGCATTGAGAAAAAAACACATCAATGCATGTAAAAGTTCATGGTCATATGTTGGTCATGCATGCATGCATTGCACTTGGTCATATATTGGTCACCCATGCATGCAATTAATGCATTGATAAATACAATTTTTTAGGCAACAAGTGCATTAATTTAATACTTTTGCAAATGACAAAACATTATTCCACCTTTCATTATCTATCTTGGTTGGTGATATGTTTGAATTGAGCCCTATAAATTGAAAGGGAGGGAGTATATGTTACTCTCAAGTCTCAACTATCCATTCTTGATTCCTTTCGGCTTAGGCCCCTAAAGAGATAGACATGAGGAGGACGAGAAAGAAGAAGATCAATTCAACGTGGTGCCAAACAGTTAATCACACTGCAAATGTGGTGATTTTATGCTTTTTACTCATCCAACCATAATAAAAGATATCTTAATCCTTTATTTTTTTAAAGCACCACATACAGTCTTTGTATAAATATATGTTAACGTCTATTGTGGCCAGAGGCATTGACAACCGTTCCCATATTGTGGCCAGAGGTGTCATATTTGTTGTCTCCATAATTATGAGACACGCTTAAACTATTAATGAGACATTCATTTTCCCCCAACCTCCCCGTCATCAAATTTGAGATGGGGGCCACCTAAAGTTTTTTCTCCGGCACACAAAATTGCACTTAACTGTCGCTCTAAAGACAGCCCCGAAACACAATATATGACGACTCAAAGCTCAGATATAGAGGGTGCTTCATAAACTATGATGATTTTTAGAGTGTCCTTTTTGGCCAAAATCATCGTAATAGTGATTAATATGACGACTCGACTCTAGAGATGCTCTCATATCTGTCACCGATACCACCGAACCTTGCGCAAAGACCTACGTAACTAACAATAATACCAGCACGTTGTCCTTTCTGAAAGTACATGTTGGTGAAATGATTATTATAGAATCTAAAGCAAAAGGTGATTATTATAGACCGGAAAGCAATTGCATGCATGATGACCGGCCTGCACCAAACACTCTTATCTTTTCTCTTCTTTAGGGAAAGCCACCATGACGGTGTGTTTGACGGTGTTACATCGTCCGCAAGGATGATGCTACCAGATAATATTCTGGTTCCCCACAACATATGCTCTCTGCCCTATCGTATCGTCTTTGTGTTTTTTGCTTTGTCCAACCAACCTGTCTTGCATCTGAGAAAACCATGTATGCCCTTTATCTTCAGTAAGGCGTTTGTGTGTAGGAGAACATAAATCTGTACGTGTATACATAGTCATTAGCTTGGAGCTGGTGATACCGAAAAAAGGTTTTCCCTGCTTTGTATACAAAGCAACCAACCGAGACATTCAACGATAGGTGTTGGGACGAAAACAACATAGTCACGCCCAAAAAAATAAAAGAGAAAATACAAAAGAAATAAATACCGACAACGGCGGATCAACAGAAAACGAAGAAGCCTCGTGGCCGCTGCACCCAACGAAGATCGCCCACCAAGCTCCGAGCCTCCGAAGCACCGGCACCAATCAACACCTCCAAGAAGGGATGCGACGATAATGACGCTGCTGCCAAGGGTTTCCCCCGGTACGCGGTGAGGGGAGAGGAAGGGTAGCCCCGACGCCCTCCAGGAAGGTCTGGCGGCATCCACATGCGCCACCGCGTCGGTACCGGCCAAGCCAACAGGGATTTCTTCCGATCCCAACCTCCACCTCAGGCATACCAGAGCTCGCCACCAAACAGACACCTACCGTGTGTCAACCCGGTCACGAAGTTTCCCACGCTCTCTCACCACGGCACCATGAAGCATGGCCTTCACAATGAACAAGAGGAGCTGGGACTCGGGCAGCAGCACCGACGGCATGTGGAAGGGCCCCACCTCCACCGTTGAAGACGGTAGTTGACCGGACGCAATAGCAGGAACATACCAGGCCCGTGGCCGCACAGGCCCGGTCGGGATCTCGAGGCCCATAAAGTCCTGCCTTCGCGCTGCAGCCGGCACGCCGTCGGCACCGCTGCCCCTGTCCAAGCTGCTCCCCTGCCTCCCCGCACAGAGAGCCGCCAACTGGAAGCATCACCACCACGTACACCGCCGGCCACCACCACCAGATCGCCGGACCGCCACCGGCCGAGCCGTACCACCGCTGCACGCCCGCGACGGAGAGGAACCAACGCAGGCGCCAACAGTCCGAAGCCGGACCCTAGCCCCCGCCCACGCGGCCCGGATCTGGCCGCTGCGGCGAGGCGCGCACCACTGTGCAGCCGGCTACGTAGCGCCACGCCCGCTAGGGGGCCGCGCGCCGCCACGCCGCGGTGCCCTGCGCCCGCACTCGATGAAGAAGCCCGCGCCGCCCCATCGCACGGAGGAAGAGCTAGCCCCGCCGGCGCCGGCGTCGGTAGGGAGCTGGTGATATATTTGCTCAATCTAGTTATATGACAAGTATGGTTGGTCCAACAGACTAGCCAACGGAGAGGCACTACCGGAATCGACTGGTACGGAGTTACCGACGGTTGGTAAGTGCATTTTGTTGGGCACTTGACAAAGAATCACCTAAACTAAAATGCATACTGAAAAAACTCAGTAAAACACAAACACTCGGCAAAGACGACAATTTGCCTCGGAAAACACTCAACAACAGCAGGGAACTCGGCAAATAGTCACCTCTGCCAAGTGTCTACTTACATGCACTCAACAAATGTGTCCGCTGTTGTCGCGCTTGATGGAAGGCTAGCAGCGCAGTCACCGTTGTCGTGTGCCCGACAAAGAGCACAAGAAAAACCTTTTCTTTGTTTCCTTTCGGTTCCTCTCCTTTTATTTCTTTTCTTTTCTTTGTTTATTCCAAATGATAAGTGCCACACGTGTGACATGAAGCACTCCGGTCCTAACATTTTTTACATCTAAAGTTGTCATTTAAAAAAACCCTAAAAAAACTAAAACTTGCCATCCGAAAAGAAGTTGCCATGCTTAACAATTAAAGTTGCCATCCTCGGGTTACTAAAATTGTCATGAAAAAATGTTCGGAGTTGCCATGTGTTCGTGCCACACGAGTGGCACTTATCAAGGTCCTTCTTTGAGTAAAGTCTGTTTTAAACCCTGAGAGGGTAGCGTGCGTTGAAAACGAACCCCGACCTCCAAATCCCGGAAGTCTGTGTCCTGTCGTCACTAATCCCGGATGTTTTTGACCTTTAGTGCGTTTTAGGGTGGGATTAGCTGACGTGGCACAGTTTCAAGGTGGGATTGCTTAATAAATGCGCCACGTCGGCTTGGGCCACCTAACTCTATTAATTCAGACGCTAGAGGGGATCGAATCTAGGGTTCAGGCG
This sequence comes from Triticum urartu, assembly GCF_003073215.2. Taxonomy (NCBI): domain Eukaryota; kingdom Viridiplantae; phylum Streptophyta; class Magnoliopsida; order Poales; family Poaceae; genus Triticum; species Triticum urartu. The sequence continues at coordinate 652,247,810 of NC_053026.1, forward strand.
AGCGCTGGCGGCGATTTGCGGCAGTGGCGAGGATGTCATCTTCTTCCTTTGGGTCTTCTTCTTCTCGCGGTGGAGGAGTTCGACGGAGAGGCGTACCAGCAAGGTCGCCGGTGCCCTATCGGGAGCAGCCCATGGACTACGAGCCCGCAGTTGTCTGCGCCCGTTGTGGGAGGAAGGCACCGCGCTGGATCTCCTGGAGTTCGGCGAACCCTGGAAGAAGATACTATGCTTGCGTAGAAGCTCAGGTATGGTTGATTCCATCTTCTCTGTTGTGTTTCTCTGATCTGGATTGTTCCTCTCTCTGCTTTGTTCATTCTTCTTCGTTTGACAAAATTCTAAATAATTGAACAACATGGATTTGTTCAGTGGCATGACGAGCCTACATCTTCATTTTTGCATGGATTACTTGGAGATCTTCGAGATAGAGTATGGAAGCTTGAGGCAGATGTTGCTGCATTGTGTAATGAAGGAGATTCTCGAGCTGTTGGTGTTGATTTCATGGATGCAGGGAGAAAGAAAACAGAGAAAGATGCATCAGTTAGTCAGAAATCTGTCAGTAAACAGATGCTATTGGTGTATGGCATTGTGATATTTGTATCTGGTATATTTGTATGGATGCTTTTAGGCTAGTTCATGTACTACATTTGAGCAAATGTACTGATTTGCAGGCTATGTAATGAATTTCAAACATGTTGGAATGCAAATGCAGTTTGATATGTTTGACCTGAGTACTGCAGTTCCATTTGAAGATGCTGGCATTTCCTCTTATTTTATTTATGCATGAGTACCGCAGTTCCATTTGAAAATGCTGGCATTTAGTGCCAGTTTAGAGCTTGGTTGCTGTAAAAAAATCAGTGCTATGTAATTGACAACACTCATGCAAATCATTTTCACAGTTGCATAAATAAAATAAGAGGAAATGCATATAGAACAACATGATCATCATCACATATAGATAACAGAAATTGAGACCAACAAGTTCACGTTGCATTGCCACAAGTTCACAGGGACAATAAATCCAAAATAAGTAGTAGTTCACAGGAACAATAGATCCAAAAAAGTACTAGTTTAAGCCAGTATTTCACATAACCACATGGCAACATGGTTTTTGACCAGACAACCAAAATAACATGCAACAAGAACAGCTTCAGTAATTCCCACTAGCTGTGAAGTAGGGCATGAACCCTGTAGTGCTTGTTGTTGTTCCACTGCCCCTACCAGTGGATGTGCTTCCTCCAGGTGCCTCATTTGTAGTGCTTCCTGATGTTCCTCTCCCCCTCTTTGCTCCTCTGCCCCTACCAGTAGATGTGCTTCCTCCAGGTCCATCATTTGCAACTCTTTTGCTAACTCTAGGAGGTATGAAACTTGTATTTCCAGGTTGAGAGCCTGAGACTGCTGCTGACTGAAAGTTTTGAGGAGTTGTTGCTGTTGTTCTACTTCTTTTTAATGCCTCTGTTTGTGCTTCCTGCAACCCAAAAGAAGAGAAAAGAGTTAAATTTTTAGCATTTACAGAAACAGAGCATATACTGTTATAAATTACAGAAACAGAGCATTTACAGAAACAGAGTAATAAATTACCTCAGTTGCTCTCAGTTTTTTTCCTTTCTTAGCAAGGAATGCCTTTGTTTTTTTGTTTCTATCTGGGTTCTGCTCGCAAGAACCTTTGTTGTGTCCCTTGCTCCCACAATATCCACATGTAATCTGAATGCCATGCTTGCTCAGTTTCTTCCCCTTGGGTGCTTCCCCCTTGAGGGAGTCCTGGATTAGAGGGTGTTCAGGTAGCCGGACTATGCCTTCAGCCGAACTCCAGGACTATGAAGATACAAGATTGAAGACTCCATCCCGTGTCCGGATGGGACTTTCCTTGGCATGGAAGGCAAGCTTGGCGATGCGGATATTCAAGATCTCCTACCATTGTAACCGACTTTGTGTAACCCTAACCCTCTCCGGTGTCTATATACACCGGAGGGTTTTAGTCCATAGGACAACTTCATCATACAACAATCATACCATAGGCTAGCTTCTAGGGTTTAGCCTCCTTGATCTCGTGGTAGATCTACTCTTGTACTACCCATATCATCAATATTAATCAAGCAGGACGTAGGGTTTTACCTCCATCAAGAGGGCCCGAACCTGGGTAAAACATTGTGTCCCTTGTCTCCTGTTACCATCCGGCCTAGACGCACAGTTCGGGACCCCCTACCCGAGATCCGCCGGTTTTGACACCGACATTGGTGCTTTCATTGAGAGTTCCTCTGTGTCGTCGCTTTCAGGCCCGATGGCTTCTTCGATCATCAACCATGATGCAGTCCAGGGTGAGACTTTTCTCCCCGGACAGATCTTCATCTTCGGCGGCTTCGCACTGCGGGCCAACTCGCTTGGTCACCTTGAGCAGATCGAAAGTTACACCCCTGGCCATCAGGTCAGGTTTGGAAGCCTAAACTACATGGCTGACGTCCGCAGGGACTTGATCTTCGACGGATTCGAGCCACAGCCAAGCGTGCCGCACTGTCTCGATGAGCATGACATAGCTCTACCGCCGAACAGCGCCTTGCAGGCCGCAGACGCATCGGTTCCGACCATTGATTCGGAGCCCACTGCGCCAATCGAGGATCAGCGGTTGGACGCTGCCTCAGGGGCTGCGATCTCAGAGGCGATCGAGCCGAACTCCAGCCCCGCACTCTGCATGGCCTGTGACTCCGAGGAGCCGGATTCCTCTCTGAACTCCGAGCCCCCCGCGCCCCCGCCGATCGAATCCGATTGGGTGCCGATAATGGAGTTCACCGCCGCGGACATCTTTCAGCACTCGCCCTTCGGCGACATCCTGAATTCTCTAAAGTCTCTCTCTTTATCAGGAGACCCCTAGCCGGACTACGGTCAGCAAGGTTGGGATACGGACAATGAAGAAATTCAAAACCCACCCACCACCCACTTCATAGCCACTGTCGACGACTTAACCGACATGCTTAACTTCGACTCCGAAGACATCGACGGCATGGACGACGATGCAGGAGACGAACAAGAACCAGCACCTGTAGGGCGTTGGAAGGCCACCTCGTCATATGACATATATATGGTGGACACTCCAAAGGATGGAGATGGCGATGGAACAGCGGTGGACGATACCTCTAAGAAACAGTCCAAGCGCCGGCGTCAGCGGCGCCGCTCTAAATGCCGCCAAAGCAAAAACGGTGATTCCGGCACGGGAGATAATACTACTCCGGATAGCGCCGAAGAACAACCCCTCCAGCAAAATTCGGCACAGGAGGACAGAGAAGCCAGCCCTCACGAGAGGGCGGCGGACCAAGAGGTTGAGGACGATAATTATACGCCTCCCTCCGAAGACGAGGCAAGCCTCGACGACGACGAGTTCGTCGTGCCAGAGGATCTTGCCGAACAAGAGTGTTTTAAACGCAGGCTCATGGCCACGGCAAGCAGCCTCAAGAAAAAGCGGCAACAACTTAGAGCTGATCAGGATTTGCTAGCTGACAGATGGACTGAAGTCCTTGCGGCCGAAGAGTATGAACTCGAACGCCTCTCCAAGAGTTACCCAAAGCGCAGGCTGCTACCCTGACTAGAGGAGGAAGCACCTACATCACCAGCACAAGACATGGCCGACCGGCCACCTCGTGGCCGCGACAGAGAGGCCTCTTGGCCCTCCACTCAAGCCATGCCCCGGCACCGCGTCAAGCATACTAAGGCACGGGAAAATGCGCCCGACCTGCGCGACATCCTGGAAGACAAGGCAAGGAAAACTAGATCGATCTACGGATCGCGCAGGCGCCCCACGGCACGTGACGGTGATCGTCACTCCGGACGCAATGAATCCGGCCGGGCCGAACTCAATTGACAAAGCTCCTTCGAGCTGCGTCGTGATATAGCCCAATACAGAGGCGCCGCACACCCACTATGCTTCACAGATGAAGTAATGGATCATAAAATCCCTGAGGGCTTCAAACCCGTAAACATCGAATCATACGATGGCACAATAGATCCTGCGGTATGGATCGAGGATTATCTCCTTCATATCCACATGGCCCGCGGCGATGATCTACACGCCATCAAATACCTCCCACTCAAACTTAAGGGACCGGCCCAGCATTGGCTTAACAGCTTGCCAGCAAACTCAATCGGTTCTTGGGAGGACCTAGAAGCCGCATTCCTTGACAACTTCCAGGGCACTTATGTGTGACCATCGGACGCCGATGACCTAAGCCACATAATTCAGCAGCCAGAAGAATCGGCCAGGCAATTCTGGACACGGTTCCTAACAAAGAAAAACCAGATAGTCGATTGTCCGGACGCAGAGGCCTTAGCGGCCTTCAAGCATAATATCCATGATGAGTGGCTGGCCCGGCACCTGGGACAGGAAAAGCCGAAATCTATGGCAGCCCTCACGACACTCATGACCCACTTTTGCGCGGGAGAAGACAGCTGGCTAGCTCGCAGTAACAACTTAACCAAGAACACTGGTAATTCGAATACCAAGGACAAAAGTGACAGGTCGCGTCGGAATAAGCAAAAGCGCCGCGTTAACAGCGACAGCAATGAGGATACGACAGTTAATGCCGGATTCCGAGGCTACATATCCGGTCAACGGAAACAGCCATTCAAAAGAAAAACTCAGGGCCCGTCTAGTTTGGACCGAATACTCGACCGCTTGTGCCAGATACGTGGCACCCCCGAAAAGCCAGCCAATCACACCAACAGGGATTGTTGGGTGTTCAAGCAGGCAGGCAAGTTAAGAGCCGAAAACAAAGACAAGGGGCTGCATAGCGACGACGAGGAGGAGCCCAGGCCGCCAAACAACAGTGGACAGAAGGGATTTCCCCCGCAAGTGCGGACGGTGAACATGATATACGCAACCCACATCCCCAAGAGGGAGCGGAAGCGTGCGTTACGGGACGTATATGCGATGGAGCCGGTCGCCCCAAAGTTCAACCCATGGTCCTCCTGCCCGATCACCTTTGATCGAAGGGACCACCCCACTAGCATCCGTCATGGCGGCTTCGCCGCATTGGTTCTAGACCCAATCATTGACGGATTTCATCTCACAAGAGTCCTCATGGACGGCGGCAGCAACCTGAACCTGCTTTACCAGGATACAGTGCGAAAGATGGGCATAGATCCCTCGAGGATCAAGCCCACCAAAACGACCTTTAAAGGCGTCATACCAGGTGTAGAAGCCAACTGTACAGGCTCAGTTACACTGGAAGTGGTCTTCGGATCTCCGGATAACTTCCGAATCTAGGAGTTAATCTTTGACATAGTCCCGTTCCGTAGTGGCTATCACGCACTGCTCGGGCGAACCGCATTCGCAAAATTCAATGCAGTACCGCACTATGCATACCTCAAGCTCAAGATGCCAGGCCCTAGAGGAGTAATCACGGTCAATGGGAACACTGAACGCTCCCTCCGAATGGAGGAGCACACGGCAGCGCTCGCAGCAGAAGTACAAAGCAGCCTCTCTAGGCAGTCCTCCAGTTCGGCCTTCAAAAAGCCGGACACTGTCAAGCGCGCCCGGAGTACCCTACAACAAGACCGCTTGGCACGTTCCGAGCTAGCATAGCAATGCGGCCCCAACCCTAGCCCTCGCGATATAGCGAAACCAGCGCTTCGCGTACAGCTTCGCGTACATAACTACGCTCTTGAAATACCATGGGCACAGGGGAAGGGGCACTATCACGGCACACCCGAAATACGGCTTAAACCGCACCAGGGGCTGCCGGATTCCTTCTTTTTTTGTCTTACTCTCAGGACTCCATACTTCGGACGACCCGTTCGGCAATTCAACTGCCGCACAAACGATGCAAGATCCAGGGAAGCAGACAAGCCACGCCGCATTATGGAACTCCCAGGTGGTCTCTATTGCGAGCAGTATACCTGTTTTTTAATACAACTCCACGGCCTGCCCCTGGCCAGGACATGTTAAATAGTCCAATTTATTTTGCCTATCGCACTATTTGTATCGTTCCACTTTCATAGCAGCCTTTCTATAAACAATGCATAGCTTTTTGTCTATTTTTTTGCATTACCCTCTTTTTATATATATGTTTATTAATAACATGCTGCATCCGTACACTGTGGTACGGCAAAATACGCCAGGGGCTTCAGTACCCATCAATATGGCGTGAGAAGTCCGTCCACTTTCACAAGTGCGGCACCCTGAACTTATAGCACTATATGCATCGGCTCCGAATCATGATTTGGGTCAATAGTTGGGTTTGCCCGGCTCCTATGTTTTGGTGCCTTACGTTCCGCTATATCGGCTAAGGTAGCACTAGGAGAACCACTGCGATTGTGCCCCAGTTGAGCTGGGCCGAGCACCTCAGTGGAGAAAGCTAAAACTGACTGTCATGATGAGGCGAGAGACCGGTCGCTGTTCGAGAGGTTTTTCGAGTCCTTAAAGGCTTATGCCGCTTCGAGCGAGGAACCGGCTTTGTCCGGCCAAGGCGTGGATAGCGCCCCGAATTCGGTCTTCCGAATACTAGGGGCTTCGCCGAAATTTAAAATTATAGAGTTCTATGGCTAAGTGAGAGTGTTCAAGCATTATAGTCCGATTGCCTTGTTCGTTGTGCTGACCGCCTCCCTCGACGGACCCAATCATGGGAAAAAGAGCGCTCAGGTTTATCCCGAACACCCCAGCACTAGTGGCATGGGGGCAGAAGCCGACGACTGGCCATCTCTCAATTTTTTGATAAACGGCCGCACAGAAAGTAATATTTTAAATTCAAGCATTGGTTAGCGCATATGAACAAGTTTTCAGCACAGAGGATAACACGAGCGAGTTCATTCAAAAATTACATCCTTGGTACATTCATCCGCCACAAGGCGGGCACCAGCAAGAACATCCTTGTAATAGTTCTCGGGCTTGCGATGCTCCTTCCCCGGCCACCGATATCTTTTTCACCGCATCCAATTCCTGGAGGGCCTTCTGGGCTTCGGCCTTGGCAGATTTGGCAGTTTTAAGGGCCGCAGCAAGCTCGGACGCTCGCGTCTTCGAGTCGAGCTCCAAACTCGCATGTTTTTGCATGAGAACCTGAAGCTCTTGCCGCACCTCGCCGACCTGCGCCTCAAATTTCTCCCGCTCGGCGCGCTCCGTGGCCGCTTTCTTCTCGGCCTCAGACAGCGCCTGCTTGAGGGTCGCCACCTCAGTTGTGGCCCCTACAATAAGCAGTATACTCTTGTCATTTTTTGCAATTGCGCCTTCCTATAGGCATTTTTTCTACAAGGTATCTCTTACCTTCTTTCTCCTCGAGCTGCCGTTTGGCAAGGCCGAGCTCTTGCTCGGTCCGCTCGAGGCCCTGCTTCAGGGCACCCACCTTCGCAGTCAGTGCGGCGGTGGCCAGCAACGAAGCCTGCATACGTATATTGACTCCTTTTTAGTTAGACTCCTGCGATATTTAATAGATCCTCTATTCGGCTTTTCTTTCCGAACGCCAAACAGAGCATCAGGGGCTACTGTCTATACAGTAATATTTTTACATATTTTTACTTACCTCGAAGCCTGTTAGAAGGCTAGCACAAGCTTCAGTCAGTCCGCTTTTGGCGGACCGAACCTTCTGGATCACTGTACTCATGATAGCACGGTGCTCCTCGTCGATGGAGGCGCCCTTAAGCTCCTCCAGCAGATTTTCCGGCGCCTCCGGCTGGACGGAGGACGCCGGCTCAGTAGGCTTCCTCCTCTTGGCAGGAGTTCGCCTACCGCGGTCCGGAACCGTTGATGATTCCGGCGCAGTGTACGGCTTAAAGCCGGACTTGGAGCCCAGGGGGGTCTTGTCCCCTTCACTCCTGGAGTCCGGGAGGTCGCCTCGTGGCTCCTCCTGGACCACCTCCTCTCGCCCCGGAGCTTGTCGCGACGCCACTTTGACGTCATCCGCAGCACAGGGGGAAGCAGTAGGCGGAACTGAATTCACATCCGATGAATCCAGGGAGCCGCTCGATGATTCGTCGAGCCCGTCCTTGGGCAGACTGCATGATTATATCCGACATTAGGGAAAGATGTTCAATAAAAGGAATATCATGAGTTACTCTGGTATCCGAACACTTACGATCTCGCCGGACGCTTGGCCCTGTCCGACCACTCCTATTCGTCCTCGTCGGCGTCGGGGACGTAGTCCGGCGGAGGGGTTTTCCTCTTCTTGGACCCCTCGGCCTCCCCTACTGGGGCGGCCTTCCTCTTCTCTCCTCCCCCCGCTGGAGGGGGAGAGGTTTCTTCTTCCTCCTCCTCATCTTCATGGGAGGAGTGCGTCTTGGACTCGTCGGACGACGAGTCCGACACCACCATATGCCGGGAACTCTTTCGAGCCCCCGTGGCCTTCTTATTCTTAGCCTTCTTCTCCGGCACCACATAAGGTGCCGGAACCAGCAGCTTCTCTAGGAGAGTAGGGGCTGGGTCTTCGGGCAAGGGAGCCGGACAGTTAATCTGTCCGGACTTCTCCCGCCAATCCTGTCAAAGGTGAGGGAGTTTAGATCCCGCATAGAGTCAAACTATGAAAAAACTTAACATACTGTAAAAGATGGAAATATCTTACCTCACCAGCAGGACGCTGCGAGCTGAATCCGCGGTCTTCGGAGGCGGATGTGGGAGCCTCGGCGCCTTTGGTTAGCCCCCTCCAGACATCTTCGTACGTCGTGTCGAAGAGCCTGCTCAGAGTTCGGTGCCGCGCCAGGTTGAACTCCCACAAATTGAAGTCCCGTTCTTGACACGGAAGGATCCGGCGGACGAACATGACCTGGATTACGTTGACAAGCTTGAGCTGCTTGTTCACCAGGGACTGGATGCATTTTTGTAGTCCGGTCAACTCTTCTTCGTCGCCCCACGACAAGCTCGTCTCCTTCCAGGACGTGAGCCGTGCAGGGGGTCCGGATCGGAATTCAGGGGCTACGATCCACTTCGGATCACGTGGCTCGGTGATGTAAAACCACCCTGACAGCCACCCCTTCAAGGTCTCCACAAAGGAGCCCTCGAGCCATAGGACGTTGGCAATTTTGCCCGCCATGGCAAGTCTGCACTCCGCCTGGTTGCCGCGCACCACCTTTGGCTTGACGTTGAAGGTTTTGAGCCAGAGGCCGAAATGGGGGCGAATGCAGAGGAAAGCCTCGCACACGACGATAAACGCCGAGATATTGAGGACGAAGTTCGGGGCCAGATCGTGGAAATCTAGGCCATAGTAGAACATGAGCCCGCGGAAAAATGGGTGGAGAGGAAAACCTAGTCCGCGAAGGAAGTGGGGAAGAAATACTACCCTCTCATGGGGCCTTGGGGTGGGGAGAAGCTTCCCCTCCTCAGGAAGCCGGTGCGCGATGTCTTTGGACAAATATACGGCCTTCCTTAACCTTTTGACATGGCCCTCCGTGACGGAGGAGACCATCCACTTGCCTCCCGCTCCGGACATTGTTGGAGAGGGTTGAGGTAGGAAGTGCGGGCTTGGGCGCTGGAGCTCGGGTGCGCAGAAGATGGATAGGCAAAGGAGGAAGAAGACATAGGTAAAAAGGTGGATCCTTATCCCCTTATATGTGCGGATGCGACTATGCGTCCCCACCAGCCTAATAAAACTCGCTTGCCTCCCAAGCACCGTGATAAGTGGCGTGGTTGGGTTACCCACGTCCGTATTAACGAGAATCCTGTAAACAAAGGGGACACGATCTCTGCTTTGACAAGACGTGCCAAGGAAACCGCCTCGCAAAACACGCTGAGGTGGAGAAGTGAAAACGATTCGAATAAAGGCTTGGCCATAGTGTGATGTCACGCTGCGGAATACGTTAGTAGATTAGATTTGTGTTAATATTATTCTCTCTATGGCAATACGTGGAAGCTTATTTTGCAGAGCCAGACACTACTCTTGGTGTTTACAAACTTTTATGAAGAATTTGGAGGAGGAACCCGCCTTGCAATGCCGAAGACAATCTACGCGCCGGACTCGTCGTCATTGAAGCCTGGTTCAGGGGCTACTGAGGGAGTCCTGGATTAGAGGGTGTTCGGGTAGGCGGACTATGCCTTCAACCGAACTCCAGGACTATGAAGATACAAGATTGAAGACTCCGTCCTGTGTCCGGATGGGACTTTCCTTGGCGTGGAAGGCAAGCTTGGCGATGCGGATATTCAAGATCTCCTACCATTGTAACCGACTTTGTGTAACCCTAACCCTCTCCGGTGTCTATATAAACCGGAGGGTTTTAGTCCGTAGGACAACTTCATCATACAACAATCATACCATAGGCTAGCTTCTAGGGTTTAGCCTCCTTGATCTCGTGGTAGATCTACTCTTGTACTACCCATATCATCAATATTAACCAAGTAGGACGTAGGGTTTTACCTCCATCAAGAGGTCCCGAACCTGGGTAAAACATTGTGTCCCTTGTCTCGTGTTACCATCCGGCCTAGACGCACAGTTCGGGACCCCCTACCCGAGATCCGCCGGTTTTGACACCGACACCCCTCTTCCCTTCTCCTATCATTTCCTGTCAACTTCTTCCTTGCTCCTGGCATGGCAATATAGCCAGGTGCCATTGGCCTAGGGTTTTGAGATACTGGCCAGTTTTCTTCTCCTTCAACTGGTTGCAGACAATGCTCATAAATTTTGTTGAAAGTCTCAATGTGATAGCACTTGGCTACATAATCTTCTATTTTTCTTCCACTCTTATAGATGGCACTGATTGCATGGCAGCAGGGGAGGCCTGCTAGCTGAAAATAGCCACATGAGCATGTCCATTTCTCAAGATTCACTGTGTATCTCTTGCATCTGCCTTGCAAGTGTTTGACCTCAAATCCTTCCTTTCCATTCCAAAGTACCTCGAGAAACCGAGTTCTCTTAATGCTGACCTTCAGTTTCTTGAACACACCATGGCAAATTGTTCCATTCCATTTAGCACTTTTGCTTCTTTGCTCCTGAATTCTGACATAAACTTTATTCCTTATTTTCTCTTGTTGTGAAATGATAGGGTAGTACCTTGCTTCTAAAATGGTATTGTTGAATGATTCACATAGGTTATTGTCAACAGACTCACAGTTTGCTTCAACTGAAAAAATGATCTAGCCCAATGTTTTGGCTCTGTCCTCATGATGTCTTTTGCACCTTCAGGAGTTTTTTGAGCTAGCCTAGCCTTGTTATAGTTGAAATCCTCCCTGTTGCTAGACTTAGCAATTGCCCAAAACCTTTTCTACAACTCATGATCTCTATGCTTCTTTCTCCAATTGGCATATATATGCCTAGCACACATCCTATGCTCTGCCCTAGGCAAGTAATCTCTAATGCTGTTAAGCAATCCCTATAAGAGTCACAAAAATGGCAAGTTTAGTTGATGAGCAGGACAAAATGGTACCTACTAGGGCAAGTTATGTTCTTCGAGGATGGCAAGTTTAGTTGACGAGCACAACAAAATGGTACATACTAGGACAAATCATGGAAGTAATTATGCAACTAAATCATGTAATAAAATATACCTTTTGCTGGTCAGAAATGAAAACCCATACAACTCCTTGATCATTAATATCCAAGTCTTTTATCAGAAGCCCAATGAACCACTTCCAACTCTCGGTTGTTTCTTTTTCCACTACAGCCCATGCCACATGATACATTTGGTTATTCGCATCCCTCGCTATTGCAGCCAGTAGTTCACCTTGGCATGCTCCTTTGAAAAAGCATCCATCAAGCCCAATCACTTTCCTGCAACCAGCTTTAAACCCTTGCTTCAATGCATTTAAACATACATAGAATTGCTGAAAAACATTGTTTTCTTTATCTGTTGGATCCAAGCAAACAGCCACTGTACTGCCAGGGTTGCTCCTAAGCAACTCTAATTGGTAGTGCCACACAACAACTTCTCCATTACAATTTTTTTTGTAGCCTTGCACTTTGATGTTGACACATCAGCAAACATGTCTTTCAGCACATTTGCTTTAATGCTATCAATCTTCCACATTGAATTGGCCAATATGAAGTGCTCATATCTCTGTGCTATGACCTTTGCAGTAACTAGTATATTCTCTCTATTTTGTGCACACTGGTGGTCATCATCAAAGGTGATAATTTGAAACCTCGAGCATCTGGTGGTCTTTGCTGCATAGACAAGCCACGGACAACCAGGCCATCCACATTCAACCCTGACCCTGGTCCCCTCCGACTTCTTGAATCTCATGCTTCTTTTGGTAGTAAGACCATATCTTTTCATAGCCTTCACAAACTGGTTTTTGCTCCTGAAAACCATCCCCAAACTAAAATGTGGTATATCAGAATCTGGGTTAAACCTTGGGTATTTGCTCTTGCTTCTCACCATGTTCCCATCACTATCTTCATCATAACTGTAGTCTTCATCAGATGACTCAAATTCCATGTCCTCTACCACCTCCTCAACATTTGCAATGAAATCAATTGGTACTGCCCCTGTTGCATCTGATTGAACCCACTTCCTAGAGTCTTTCATTTTCTTTCTGAATTTCCTTGCATGCTTTCTCATCTCAACCACTTCTGACTCCTCTCCACTATCATCAGTGTGAGGCACATATTCATTGTCCTCTGAATCATCTGAATCTGAGTCTATTTTTGAATTTTCTGCTGCTCCTTGCTCATTTCCAGGTTCTGCTCCTTGAACTGTTATTTGCACAATTTCTGCTGCTCCTTTGTTTGACACAGGCTTTGCTGCTCCATGCACATTTTCTGCTACTTTAGTAGGCTGAGAATCATTTGGATTCAGCACTTGAGAACTCTGAGATGCTTGAGATGGACCTGCTGTTGCATTTCTTGCCTTTAAGGGGTTGCTAATTACTGAAGTGGTAACACCACTGTCATTAGGGACAAGAACCTGCTCAAGTAAAAGTTCTTCTGCACCTGCATTGCCAATGCCATCATGTTTTGTACCTGCATTGTCAATATCTTCATGTTCTGCAGTCATGACAAGAGGAACATCCTCTTCACTTGCATAATCCTGAATTTCATCTGCAAAATCAGAGCCACTTTCCTCTTCTCCTTTTGAATCTTCTTCCCCATTGTATTCCACATATATATCAGCTACTCCACCAACAGTAATATACTCTGACATTTTCAGGCAACCCTCATCATCATACAAAAACAGTAGACCATTAACCAATTCTCTGCCAGGCAAAAGGAAGTAAAACTTCATGCTTTCCTTCACTGCCATATGATCCGTAAGAAACCCCTTCACCTCCTGCAAGGACAACTTGTCCCTCTCAATCTCTGAGTAAGTCGTATCCCCCCCAACATAGTCCAGAAAGGGGCCAATTTGAACAAATTCCCCCCTATGTGAAATCTGACATTCAAAATCTCCGCTGGGTCCATGGATTCATCAAAAAACACCTACATTGCATCGATTTCAAATGATTAAAACACTAGACTGCAAGATTAGACAGCAAATCAACCGATTCAGAAACCTAAATTTGCCCTACTCCAGCCTCCAAAAACCCTAAACCTAACCGAGATATGAAAGAGGAGAGATACAACGACTAGACAGAGAAGAAGGACAGGGCATACCTTGCTCTTTGCCGCCGGAGTTGGAGTTGTCCTCAACCGCCGCCGCGATCATCAGGTACGCCACCGTCGCTGCTGTGCAGGGAGGAGCGCAGGCGTCGCGGGAGAGAAGGAAGAGGAAGGGGCAAACTAAAGAGGAAGGGGCACTGTGCGACTTGGTCCGGCTCCACCAACACAAATTTTTGACTCGTCGGGCCCACCTACAGGATGTGACTCACCGCGATCCCGGCCTTTCCCGAGCCACGTATGCATCCCCTCGTTTGGATACGCACTAAAGGTCAAAAACATCCGGGATTAGTGACGACAGGACACAGACTTCCGGGATTTGGAGGTCGGGGTTCGTTTTCGACGCATGCTACCCTCTCAGGGTTTAAAACAGACTTTACTCGTCCTTCTTTATTGTCTTTATAATTGCTTTATTTTTTATTTCCTTCATTGTTTTCTTTGCTTTACTTTCTTCTCTTCTCTTTTCCTTCTTTCTTCTCGCACAAGGTTTGCATGAGAAGTCCTGGGTCGCTTCATCCGTTGGCCTTGAAAATCAATTACATTCAACGATAACATACACCATTGCATGTCAAAATTTGGCTTTTCACGGGTCCATTTGTTAAATTTAAGTCATTAAATGCATTCTAAACATTTAATGAATATAATTTTTTTAAACTATAGTTACATAAAATAATTATCAGAAATGGGTTGAATACTATTGTTGGTAGGTCTTTACTCTAAGAGTGCGGCGAATCTGCACCCGGGCTCAGCTGCACCCCCGCTCACTGAAAAAATCAAAACAAATACAAAAGAAAAATTCAAAAAATTCCAATTTTTTTGTGTGATAGATAATTAGATGCGTGAGGTTCGCTGAAAAATTCAACTTGTTTGGACATTTGAGCAAGTCTGTGCAAAAAAGACAAAATCAGGGTCTGTAAAAAAGTTTACTGTTCACGAACTGTTTTGATCCGATTTGTCTTTTTTGCCGAAACCTACTCAGATATACAAATAAATTGAAATTTGGAGCGGACCTCACGCATCAAATTATCTAGCACACAAAAAAATTGGAAGTTTTTGAATGTTTCTAGTATTTTTTGTGAATTTTTTGCTGACCGGGAGCAGCTGAGCCCGGGCTCCAGGATGAATTATCGTTACTCTAAGCCTTATACAACAAAAGAAAAAAGAGTGTTAAACTTCATGGGCCGAAACTTGAGCACCAACATGAGCTTAGTTGTTATTTAATTCTGAAAAATCCAAACACAGCAATAAACACATGAACTTGACATGGTGTCATGTATGACCCCTAGAGGCAGTTGTAAAATTTTGAGAATATTTTGTAAAAGTTGTTACGTAGACTGCTTAGAAACCGACCCATCTCCGAGCAAGAATTTAGGTTTAAAAAAAGAAACGGGCCAGGTTTGGCGATGAAACACTGTTGCTTCATACATTGGCATTGAAAATGTTTCTACACTCGATATACATCATTACATGTAACATGTTAAATTTTGCATTTTCCCGGGTTCGTTTTCTAGATTTAAGTTATTAAGTGCATCCGCTTGGTATATTTAAGTCATTAAGTGTGTTTCTATGTATTTAAGATATATAATTCAGATTTGAACTGCACATACATTAAATAATAATAAAATTTGGTTGAAAACTATTATTATTGTCGAGGGAAAAAATAAAAATTTCAACCAATTTTTTGTTATAATTTAATGTATGTATTTAATCTATGTTTAGCCCTTATACCACAAAAGACAAGGAGTGTCGAACAGCAAGAGGCCATGACTCATCAACATTGAGCTTAGTGCTTATTTAACTCTAAAAAATTCAAAGGAAGCGAGAAAAAAAATGAAACTTGGCATGATGTCATGTTACAAACCCTTGAGTTTGTGATAAAAAATTGAGAAGTTGTCACGTAGATAATATAAAATCAATTCCGATAATTAGGAAAACTCCAAAAAACAACTTAGATGTAGTATATTACTTGTAAAATGTATTGAGGTATATAAGATAGATTACATTTTTTTTACAGATCATATAAAAAGTGTTGAGTATATGTGTTGTGCATATTTGTGTATTGGGCCCATCTCCTACTTGCTTTGTATAGTTAAGGTCATGGCCCACCTTTGTACATCATATATACATGCCTTTGCACCTGAGCAATCTCGGAAATATGCCCTAGAGGCAATAATAAAATGGTTATTATTAAATTTCCTTGTTCATGATAATTGTCTATTGTTCATGCTATAATTGTATTAACCGGAAACCCTAATACATGTGTGAATACGTAGACCACAACATGACCGTAGTGAGCCTCTAGTTGACTGGCTCGTTGATCAATAGATGGTTATGGTTTCCTGGCCATGGACATTGAATGTCGTTGATAACTGGATCACATCATTAGGAGAATGATGTGATGGACAAGACGCAATCCTAAGCATAGCACAAGATCGCGTAGTTCATTTGCTAGAGATTTTCTAATGTCAAGTATTATTTCCTTAGACCATGAGATTGTGCAACTCCCGGATACCGTAGGAATGCTTTGGGTGTATCAAACGTCACAACTTACTGGGTGGCTATAAAGGTGCACTACAGGTATCTCCGAAAGTATCTGTTGGGTTGACATGAATCAAGGCTTGGATTTGTCACTCCGTATGACAGAGAGGTATCTCTGGGCCCACTTGGTAATGCATCATCATAATGAGCTCAATGTGACTAAGGAGTTAGCCATGGGATCATGCATTACGGAATGAGTAAAGAGACTTGCCGGTAACGAGACTGAACAAGGTATAGGGATACCGACGATCGAATTTTTGGCAAGTAACATACCCATGGACAAAGGGAATTGTATACGGGATTGATTGAATCCCCGACATCGTGGTTCATCCGATGAGATCATCGTGGAACATGTGGGAGCCAATATGGGTATCCAGATCCCACTATTGGTTATTGGCCGGAGATGCATATCGATCATGTCTGCATGGTTCTTGAACCCGCAGGGTCTACACACTTAAGGTTCGGTGACGCTAGAGTTGTAATGGGAATTGTATGTGGTTACCGAAAGTTGTTAGGAGTCTTGGATAAGATCCTGGACGTCACGAGGAGTTCCGGAATGGTCCGAAGGTAAATATTTATATATGGGAAGTCCTATTTTGGCCACCGGAAAATGTTCGGGATTTTTTGGTAATGTACCGGAAGGTTCTAGAAGGTTCCGGAGTGGGGCCCACCTGCATGGGGGGACCCACATGAACGTGGGTAGTGGGGGCAAGGCCCCACACCCCTGGTGAAGGCGCACCAAGATCCCCCCTTAGAAGGAATAAGATCATATCCCGAAGGGATAAGATCAAGATCCCTAAAAAGGGGGATAACAATCGGCGGGGAAGGGAAATGATGGGATTTCTTTCCTCCCACCTTTGCCAACGCCCGAATGGACTTGGAGGACAAGAAAGCAGCCCCCTCCAGCCCTATATATAGTGGGGAGGTGCGTGGGAGCTGCACTCCTGCCCCTGGCGCAACCCTCCCCCTCCTACTCCTCCTCCTCCTCCGTAGTGCTTAGCGAAGCTCTGCCGGAGAACCACAAGCTCCACCACCACGCCGTCGTGCTGCCGGAGTTCTCCCTCAACTTCTCCTCTCCCCTTGCTGGATGAAGAAGGAGGAGATGGCCCCGGGCTATACATGTGTTGAATGCGAAGGCACCATCCGTTTGGCGGTTGGATCGGATTTCCCCCGATTTGAATCGCCGCGAGTACGACTCCATCAACCACGTTCTTGTAACGCTTCCGCTTAGTGATCTTCAAGGGTCTGAAGATGCACTCCCTCTCTCTCGTTGTTAGCTTCTCCTAGATTGATCTTTGTGACAGGTAGGAAAGTTTTTGAATTATTACTATGTTCCCCAACAGTGGCATCATGAGCTAGGTCTATGCGTAGATTCTATGCATGAGTAGAACACAAGTAGTTTTGGGTGATGATTTGTTCAATTTGCTTACCGTTACTAGTCTTATCTTGATTCGGCGGCATTGTGGGGTGAAGCGGTCTGGACCGACCTTACACATACGCTTACGTGAGACAGGTTCCACCGACTGGCATGCACTTGCTACATAAGGTGGCTAGCGGGTGTCTGTCTCTTCCACTTTAGTCGGATCAGATTCAATGAAGAGGGTCCTTATGAAGGGTAAATTGAAATTGGCATATCACCGTTGTGGCTTTTGCATAGGTAAGAAATGTTCTTGCTAGAAACCCATAGCAGCCACGTAAAACATGCAACAACAATTAGAGGACGTCTAACTTGTTTTTGCAGGGTATGCTATGTGATGTGATATTGCCAAAAAGATGTGATGAATTATATATGTGATGTATGAGATTTATCATGTTCTTTTAATAGGAATCATGACTTGCATGTCGATGAGTATGACAACCGGCAGGAGCCATAGGAGTTGTCTTAATTTATTGTATGACCTGCGTGTCAATGAAAACGTCATCTAATTACTTTACTTTATCGCTAGCCGTTAGCCATAGTAGTAGAAGTAATAGTTGGCGAGACAACTTCATGAGGACACGATGATGGAGATCATGCTGATGGAGATCATGGTGTCATGCTGGTGAGGATGGTGATCATGCCGGACCTCGAAGATGGAGACCAAAGACGCAAGATGATATTGGCCATATCATGTCACTTTACGATTTGCATGTGATGTTTATCATGTTTACACGTTATTTTCTTATAATGACGGTAGCATAAATAAGATCACCCCTCACTAAAATATCAAGAAATGTATTCCCCTAGCTGTGCACCGTTGCGAAGGTTCATTGTTTCGAAGCACCACGTGATGATCGGGTGTGATAGATTCTAACGTTCGCACACAACGGGTGTAAGCCAGATTTACACATCCGAAACACTTAGGTTGACTTGACGAGCCAAGCTTGTACATACATGGCCTCGGAACACGAGAGACCGAAAGGTCTAACATGATTCGTATAGTAGATGCGATCAACATGGAGATGTTCACCGTTGATGACTAGTCCGTCTCACGTGATGATCAGAACGGCCTAGTCGATTCGGATCATGTATCACTTAGATGACTAGAGGGATGTCTATTTGAGTGGGAGTTCATTAAATAATTTGATTAGATGAACTTAAATATCATGAACTTAGTCCAAAATTGTCTTTACAATCTATCTTATAGATCTAATGGCCCATGCTAATGTTGCGCTCAACTTCAATGCGTTCCTAGAGAAAACCAAGCTGAAAGACGATGGAAGCAACTATGCGGTCTGAGTCCTTAACTTGAGGATCATCCGCATAGCTGCCAAGAACACATATGTCCTTGAAGCACCGCTAGGTGACGCACCCATTTTCCCAGCAACTCAAGACGTTATGAACGCTTGACAGTCACGTAGTGATGATTACTCCCTAGTTTAGTGCGGCATGCTTTACAGCTTAGAATCGGGGCTCCAAAAGCGTTTTGAGCAACATGGAGCATATGAGATGTTCCAAGAGCTGAAAATGGTTTTCCAAACTCATGCCCGGGTCGAGAGATATGAAGTCTCCGACAAGTTCTACAGTTGTGAGATGGAGGAAAACAGTTCTGTCAGCGAGCATATACTCAAAATGTCTGGGTTGCACAACCGCTTGTCCCAGGTGCGAGTTAATCTTCCAGATGACTCGGTCATTGACAGAATTCTCCAGTCGTTTCCACCTAGCTAAAAGAGCTTTGTGATGAACTACAATATGCAAGGGATGGAGAAGTCCATTCCTAAGTTATATTCAATGCTGAAATCAACGGAGGTGCAGATAAAAAAGGAACATCAAGTGTTGATGGTGAATAAGACCACTAGTTTTAAGAAATGCGAGGGTAAGAAGAACTTGAAGAAGGACGACAAGGGATTGCCGCGCCCGGTAAATCAGTTGCCGGGAAGAAGCCAAAGAATGGACCCAAGCCCGAGATTGAGTGCTTTTATTGCAAGGGAAATGGTCACTGGAAGCGGAACTGTCCCAAGTACTTAGCGGATAAGAAAGCCGACAACGCCAAAGGTATATATGATATACATGTTATTGATGTGTACCTTACCAGCGCTTGTAGTAGCTCCTGGGTATTTGATACCGGTCTGGTTGCTCACATTTGTAACTCAAAACAGGAGCTGCGGAATAAGCGGAGACTAGCGAAGGACGAGGTGATGATGCGCATCGGGAATGGTTCCAAGGTCGATGTGATCGCCGTCGGCATGGTACCTCTACATCTACCTTCGGGATTAGTTTTAAACCTCAATAATTGTTATTTTGTGCCAGCTTTGAGCATGAACATTGTATCCGGATCTCGTTTGATGCGAGATGGCTAGCCATTTAAATCCGAGAATAATGGTTGTTTTATTTATATGAGAGATATGTTTTATGCTCATGCCCGCTGGTCAATGGTTTATTTTTACTGAATCTTGAACATGATGTTACACATATTCATAGTGTGAATGCCAAAAGATGTAAGGTTGATAGTCCCACATACTTGTGGCACTGCGGCTTGGTCACATTGGTGTCAAACACATGAAGAGACTCCATGCATATGGACTTTTGGAGTCTCTTGATTATGGATCATTTGACACGTGCGAACCATGCCTCATGGGAAAAGTGACCAAGACTCCGTTTTCCAGAACAATGGAGCGAGAAACCAACTTGTTGGAAATAATACATACTAATGTATGCGGTCCAATGAGCGTTGAGGCTCGCGGTGGCTATCGTTATGTTCTCACCCTCACTGATGACTTAATGAAACACAAGTCTGAGACCTTTGAAAGGTTCAAGGAATTTCAGAGCGAGGTTGAGAATCAACGTGACAGGAAAATAAAATTCTTACGATCAGATAATGGAGGAGAATATTTGAGTCACGAGTTTGGCACACACTTAAGGAAATGTGGAATTGTTTTGCAACTCACGCCGCCTGGAACACCTCAGCGTAATTGTGTGTCCGAACGTTGCAATCGCACTCTATTATATATGGTGCCATCCAAGATGTCTCTTACCAATCTACTGCTATCATTTTGGGGTTATGCTTTAGAGACTGCCGCATTCGCTTTAAATAGGGCTCCGTCGAAATCCATTGAGACAGCATCATATGAATTATGGTTTGGGAAGAAACATAAGCTGTCATTTCTGGAAGTTTGGGGATGCGATGATTATGTCAAGAAACTTCAACCTGAAAAGCTCGAACCCAAATCGGAAAAATGCGTCTTCATAGGATACCGTAAGGAAACTATTGGGTATACCTTCTACCTTAGATCCGAAGGCAAGATCTTTATTTCCAAGAATGGATCCTTTCTGGAAAGAGAGTTTCTCTCGAAAGAAGTATGTGGGAGGAAAGTAGAACTTGATGAGGTACTCCCTCTTGAACCGGAGAGTAGCGCAGCTCAACAAGATGTTTCTGTGGTGCCTGCACCGACTAGAGAGGAAGTTAATGATGATGATCATGATACTTCGGATCAAGTTTCTACTGAACTACGTAGGTCCACAAGGACACGTTCCGCACCAGAGTGGTATGGCAACCCTGTCTTGGAAATCATGTTGTTAGACAATGGTGAACCTTTGAACTATGAAGAAGCGATGGCGGGCCCGGATTCCAAGAAATGGCTTGAAGCCATGAAATTTGAGATAGGATCCATGTATGAAAACAAATTATGGACTTTGATGAACTTGCCCGATGATCGGCAAGCCATGGAGAATAAGTGGGTCTTTAAGAAGAAGACTGACATGGATGGTAATGTGACTGTCTATAAGGCTCAGCTCATCGCTAAGTGTTATCGAAAAGTTCAAGGGGCTGACTACGATGAGACCTTCTCACCCGTAGCGAAGATGAAGTCCGTCCGAATCATGTTAGCAATTGTCGCATTCTATGATTATGAGATTTGGCAAATGGACGTCAAAACGACATTCCTTACCTGTTTCCTTAAGGAAGAATTGTATATGATGCAGCTGGAAGGTTTTGTCGATCCTAGGAATGCTGACAAGGTATGCAAGCTCCAACGCTCCATCTATGGGCTGGTGCAAGCATCTTGGAGTTGGAACATTCGCTTTGATGAAATGATCAAAGCGTTTGGGTTTATACAGACTTATGGAGAAGCCTGTATTTACAAGACCATACTTTGTTTTCATAAAGACCTACTTGAATAAGTGTTTTTCGATGAAGGACCTTGGAGAAGCTGCTTACATATTAGGCATCAAGATCTATAGAGATAGATCGAGATGCCTCATTGGTATTTCACAAAGCACATACCTTGACAAGATATTAATTGAAGAAGTTCAATATGGATCAGTCCAAGAAGGGATTCTTGCCTGTATTGCAAGGTGTGAGATTGAGCGCAGCTCAATGCCCGACCTTGGCAGAAGATAGAGAAAAGATGAGTGTCATCCCCTATGCCTCAGCCATAGGCTCTATTATGTATGACATGCTGTGTACCAGACCTGATGTGAACCTTGCATAAGTTTGGTAGGGAGGTACCAAACTGATTCCGGAATGGAACACTGAAGAGCGGTCAAAAATATCCTAAGTACCTGAAAAGGACTAAGGATATGTTTCTCGTTTATGGAGGTGCCGAAGAGCTCATCGTAAAGGGTTACATCGATGCTAGCTTCGACACAGATCTGGATGACTCCAAGTCACAAACGGGATACATGTATATTTGAATGGTGGGGCAGTTAGCTGGTACAATTGTAAAGTACATACGGATCTGAATGTCGCTGATCCATTGACTAAACCTGTTTCACGAGCAAAACATGATCAACACCAGAACTCTATGGGTGCTCGATTCATCACAATGTAACTAGATTATTGACTCTAGTGCAAATGGGAAACTGTTGGAAATATGCCCTAGAGGCAATAATAAAATGGTTATTATTATATTTCCTTGTTCATGATAATTGTCTATTGTTCCTGCTATAATTGTATTAACCGGAAACCGCAATACATGTGTGAATACATAGACCACAACATGACCCTAGTGAGCCTCTAGTTGACTGGCTCGTTGATCAATAGATGGTTATCGTTTCCTGACCATGGACATTGGATGTCGTTGATAACGGGATCACATCATTAGGAGAATGATGTGATGGACAAGACCTAATCCTAAGCATAGCATAAGACCGTGTAGTTCGTTTGCTAGAGCTTTTCTAATGTCAAGTATCATTTCCTTAGACCATGAGATTGTGCAACTCCCGGATACCGTAGGAATGCTTTGGGTGTATCAAACGTCACAACGTAACTAGGTGGCTATAAAGGTGCACTACAGGTATCTCTAGAAGTGTCTGTTGGGTTGGCACGAATCGAGACTGGGATTTGTCACTCTATATGATGGAGAGGTATCTCTGGGCCTACTCGGTAATGCATCATCATAATGAGCTCAATGTGACTAAGGAGTTAGCCACGTGATCATGCGTTATAGAACGAGTAAAGAGACTTTCCAGTAACGAGATTGAACAAGGTATAGGGATACCGACAATCGAATCTCGGCCAAGTAACATACCAATGGACAAAGGGAATTGTATACGAGATTGATTGAATCCCCGACATCGTGGTTCATCCGATAAGATCATCATGGAACATGTGGGAGCCAATATGGGTATGCAGATCCGGCTATTGGTTATTTGCCGGAGAGGCATCTCGGTCATGTCTGCATGGTTCCTGAACCCGTAGGGTCTACACACTTAAGGTTCGATGACGCTAGAGTTGTAATGGGAATTATATGTGGTTACTGAAAGTTGTTCGGAGTCTCGGATGAGATCCCGGACGTCACGAGGAACATATACTTAATGTTTGGGATTTTTTGGTATTGTACTGGGAAGGTTCTAGAAGGTTCTGGAGTGGGGCCCACGTCACTACAAAAAAATACACTTCCGTGATGATACGCGATTGTCACAGTAGGTCGCATTTTTGGTCATGCATGTACATCCATGACAAATTTATGACAGAATCAAGATAGTCATACCTGTGCTGTCGTAGAAGTG
This sequence comes from Triticum urartu, assembly GCF_003073215.2. Classification (NCBI taxonomy): domain Eukaryota; kingdom Viridiplantae; phylum Streptophyta; class Magnoliopsida; order Poales; family Poaceae; genus Triticum; species Triticum urartu. Next base: position 652,271,270 of record NC_053026.1, read on the forward strand.
TTCCATGACATTACCAAAATTATCATCACAGAAGTGTCCACTTCCATGACGATAAATCACGCGTCACAGAAGTGCTTTCGTCAAGGGTGACCGACACATGGCATCCACCGTAATGAAACGCCGTTAAGCTATCGGGTCAGGTTTTGGATCCGATAACCCGTTAACAGCCCCTACCAATGGGGATTTTCCACGTGTAAAATCATCATTGGCTGGAGGAGACACGTGTCAGGTCCGCGTTGGCATAGGTGTCACTCATCCAATGGGCGAGACGTGCCTATGATATGTTGGCTCGTGGACCGGCCCATCAAGTTAAAATGGGCCGACCCAATTGAAGGCCCACAAGATTTTGTGGACCATAATGGGCCGGCCCACGAGATTTTGCGGACCATAATGGGCTGGCCCAGCTAAAGGCCCACAAGATTTTGCAGGCTATAATGGGCCGGCCAAGGTAAAGGCCCACAAGATTTTTGTGTGCCATAATGGGCCGGCCTAGGTAAAGGCCCACAAGATTCTTGCGGATCATAATGGGCCGGCCCAGCTAAAGGCCCACGAGATTTCACCGACATTAATGGGCTGGCCCAGCTGTAGGCCCACAAGATTTTGAGGACCCTAGTAGGCCGGCCCATTAACTGGCTGCCATGTTTTGGGCCAAATGCCGGCCCATATTTGGTCCAGTCCATTAATGGCATGCCATGCTTGGGGCCTAATAGTGGCCCATATGAGATCCGGCCCGTTAAAAGCCTACTACGTTCTGGGCCAAATTACGGCCCAGATCAGGTTCGGCCCTTTAAGAGGCTTTGGGCTCAATTATGGCCCATATCAGATTCGGCCCGTCAACTGGACACTATGCTTTTGGGCCCACTTGCTAATGGCCCACTTAGTAATTCGGCCTGATATTAGTTTTGGCCTATTAAGGGCCCGTTTAACATTTTGGCCCTATATTAATTTCGGCCTGTTAAAAGCCCGCCATATAGTTGGGCCTAACTATGACCCGGTTTGCATCCGGCCTGCTCGCAGCCGATATCTGATTGGGCCAAATAAGGACCGAGACAATTTTGGCCTGTTAAAAGCACGTGATTTGATTCGCACAATCATGGGCCGGGGTTCATTTTGGGCTGCTACCGGCCCATGAGCTGTTCGGCACGTTTCAGGCCCAACCTACATCGTGATTGCATGACAGCCCGATTATGTACCGTAATTTTACTGCTTGGCCGGTTTACTGCGAAGACAGGATATATATACAGTAAAATAACTGCATCATCATGAATAAGAAAAACCTAGACTATTCAATAAAGAAATTATGGCATATTACATCCACTGGGCATCAAAGTTCGCCACTATGATAATAAAGCACAAGCAGACAACACATTACATACTCTGGGCATCAAAGATCGCCACCAGTGCAAATAAACACGCCGACAAAATAATATACAAAACCGACAACACTTCAATATAGTTCAAGAAAGGTTAGCCCAGCTGTGGAGCTGCAGCGCAAGCAGCTGAGCAAGATGATGAGACTGCGCTTGTTCAACACTTATATCTTCCTCACTCTGAAAGATAAACAAGCAGACAGATGACAGGTTTTGCACATAAAAGTATCAGTGCTGACAATTCATCACATTTCTTACTGACGAATAAAGTGACACAGTTTAAAATTGCATTAACACAATATGGTTTTGTTCAGGTCAAGACATGGCAGGAAATGACATTGTGAAGGAGTTGGCAGCTTCACGACACCACTGGATTACCGATCAAGAACTCATAAGTATCAATGGTTAGTGTGCTGTCAATTTATACCATTTCAGATTGGCAAATAAAGAGACGGTTTAAATAATAGTAGAATGATATCACATTGTTCATAGTTAAGACATTGCAGAATATGACATTGTGCTGTAGTGGGTAGGTTCACCACACCACTGGATTACAGATGAAGAACAGAAGCATACATGCAGTGCAAAAGAAGATCACTTGCTCTGTATAGTTTAATGTACATGGTATTAAGAAGGAACTTGGTTGTACAACTGAAAACTTAAACTGTGAAAGGACAAACTTTTGTTTATGAACTACATAATAAAATTTAAACCAACAATTTGATGCAAACACCAAAAATAAACAGTTGTTGCAGTCATGCCGAACCAAATATATACGACAAAGTTTGAAGGCTTGAGATGGACAAACTTACATTATTGGTGAAGACAGGCTCTATAATGGCCTTGTCCATGCTGATGGGGGGGGGCAATTTAAGAAGTTTACCACAGAATCTTGTTCAAAAGCATTGCCTTTATTCTACATTTGGTTAAGAGTAAATATAGATGTGATAATATACGAAAAAATGGAGAATATTTAAGATAAGATGAAGAGTGATGCTACATAACCAAGTAGCTATAAATGTAAGTGCAGCGATACAGGCAAAAGGTACAACCAAGAGCAATGCACAACTAAACTTCTTCAGTACCAACCTTATGGTAAGAGTAAATATAGATATGATGTGTAGAAAATGGAGGGCAAAGGAAAATAAGCTACAGAGTGATGGTACATGAACAACTACCTCTCATTATAAGTACACTGATAAAGGAGAGCATGTACTTACAAGAACAATGCAGAGCTAAAAAAACATTGGCATTGGATATATTCTACACTAATGTAACCATTCATACAGATCAGATAATTTGGAGCGAACAATTGATAAGTAAGCTACCATGCATACTGCTGTCACATAATGAACCAGGTATGTATGCAAGTACAGTGATACAGGACAATAGGTACTAACAAGAGCAAAGCAGCGGGCAGCATATTTGCGATATCCTGTCATTCTTGTCAAACCGGAATTCTTCTTCGAGCAGATTTCCTGCAAAAAAGATCCGTAAGGGACATGCGGAAAAGTAGAAGTTCAAATTGTCATGTGATTTCATAGACAGTACCTCATCCTGGGAACGAGACGAGTGCATAACAAGGTTTTTCCATTCAATGTCTTCTAAATTTAGGACAAGAGACTTCACCGGAAATTCGTTCATAGACTTGCCATCAAAGTGTGATTTCCTCAGGTAACACCGATACTGCTGCAATGCTTCCTTGAAAAGCACAAGCAAGCTTTGCTTGTCATGACTATCCAGATTGACCCTCGCCTAGTTACAAAAATGTAATGTAAATCATTGATGTGTTCAATCAGCAGAAAACAGGAAAATAATAACCATGAATAATAGCACTTACACATAAGTTGGACAGGAAGATGTGAAAATGGTGTTTGTCTTCACAATAATCTTCCCATGATGGGAATATATGCACGTAGTCCCTAACAACATTGAAAGCATTGTATTTTAATCTAGGAATAAATGGAATGAGGTTCCAATCTGCAGGAATTGGCTGGCTCTGCAGTTGGGATAGGTCTTCGGCCGGTGGACTTGTTGTACTTTTTGCTGGAGTGGGATTTTTCTGTGGTACAGCTGGTGCTATGGCAAATGAAATCGGTATACCTTTTGCTGGAGTGCAGGTCCTGTGTGGTGGGGCTAGTGGTGTGGCCAGTGAAGTATGGGTACAGTCTGCTGGAGTCGGTCCTACGTTTTGGATCACTGGTTGTACAGCCAATATAAGTGGGGTGTTGTCTAATTTCTCCGGCACCCCCACGTTTTTCAAGGACTTTGCTGGTGCTCCTTCAGGTTCAGCAATCACCCTCTTCCTTTTTGTTGTCTGATGCACAAGAACAACATTTGAGTGGAAAACATGGTATGATGACAGATGGAATATATATTGATAATGGATGGGCATGGCATCTCGACATATATGATGAGTAAACTAAGCAGATGGCGGTGCACCAAAGTAGAAGAAATGCAAGACAACATATGCAAGATACCCGCAATCAATAAAACATTGCCAAATTAGAACAGGCACCTTGATGTGTGAACAGGACAGGCCATCTGCCTTTGACTCCTCGAGGTTAGAATAGTCATTAGGATCATATTCTGAACAAGAATCAACAGGTGGGGAGCGTATGAGTTTCATTGCATCCATAATGGCACTCAATGCCTTGGTGCCAATTTTGTAAGTCATTGCAGTGTTTAGCTTCAAGAGTGGACTGCTGCTAGTGCGACACAAAGCAGCTACACAGATCATAGTGTAGATATAACGGGAAAACCTTAAGCATCAGAGTAAAATCAGCAAAGTGGAACTTGCTGGAATATATGTGCTAGTATTGCCGATACGGATAGAAAGGCTTCGGATACCAGCTCTCTTCAAGTGAAGGTGTGGTACTGTTAATATCAGTGTAACTCTCAAAGGCAACACAGCTCCCCTCATTTCCTTGCTATTCTTATAGGATTGAAGTGGGAAGGCCACTACAAATCCTATTCCTATGTTTACAAGATCCTACGAATCAAAGAGGCTCAAAGTGTCCATCACAACCGACCGTATAGACCTCTACACTGCAAATGTCTCTGCTCATCTTCAGTACAAGGAACATACTGTACTACTATCATACTCCCTCCGTTCCAAAATATAAGTCTTGGTAGAGATTTCCACTATGGATCACATACAGATGTATCCAGATACATTTTAGAGTGTAGATTCACTCATTTTGCTCCATATGTAGTCCATGGTGGAATCTATACAAAGACTTGTATTTAGGAATGGAGAGAGTACATATTAAAGAAGAACGGAAGAGGAACATGTTAAAGAAGAGCAAGAAGATTTTGGATAATAAAATGTTGGTTGCGCAGTGCCCACACATGATGAACCAGAGCGCATTAAGAACTTTGATGAGTCTCGCTCTTACTACACATGTCCTTCTTCCTCGAGCTTCTCAGTGGACGACATTTCTTTTTCTTCTCCTTCCCGATACACCCTGCTATGTACCTCATATTTCACGTCTTCCTCCCGCACCTCTTATTCATTCTCATTCACCACCGACACCGTCTTCTCCACCCTCCTCCTCCACCCCTCCACCATCATCTCCAGTCCGTCGCCCTCTCTCACCCTTTCCTCTCCACTATACTCGCCGCCGTCATACTGAGGATGCTACCCCTGACGCGCCTGACGCACCTTCCACCTCTGATGCACCTCCCCCGGTTCATAACCTCCGTGCTCAGCCTCGCCCCCTGCTTAATCGCTATTCTCCTGATCGGTACGGTCTCTCTGTTATTGCCGAGCCCACTTCCAATCGGACTGCCATGACTCAGCCTGAATGGCAGTTGCGATGGCCGAAGAGCTTGCTGCCCTTGAGCGCTCTGACACATGGGATCTGGTTTCCCTCCCTTCTGGTGTTCATCACATCACTTGCAAGTGGGTCTACAAGATTAAGACTCGCTCCGATGATTCTCTTAAGCGTTACAAAGCTCGTCTTGTGGCTCGTGGTTTTCAGCAGGAGCAGGGACGCGATTATGATGAGACATTCGCACCTGTGGCGCACATGAACACTGTCCGCACTCTCCTTGCTGTGGCTTTTGTTCATCATTGGTCTATCTCTCAACCTGATGTCCAGAATGCATTTTGTCGTGGAATTGTCACGGCAGATGTCCTAGTGTAAGGACTTAGTCGTGAGGCCAACACATCTATGTGGTAGCTTGAGAGGGGTTGGGCGGAATCGAGAGACGCAACAAAAGACAAGGATTTAGACAGCTTCGGGCCCCGGGAAACATTATCCGGTAACAACCCTACATGCTGTTTGTGGCTAGGTCTCATTATCATCATCAGGGAGTCGCCGTAAACGGGCTCTCCTAGTTATGTCTAACCCTTAAGATTGTCTTTTCTTACTTGTCCCTCTTTGGGGAGCCCTGCCCCTCCTTATATAAGTTGAAGGGGCGGGTTACATGTAGAGTCCAACTCGGACATAAGACTTAACTATTCTGACTTCACATCTTGGGCTTCTTAACATCTTGGGCTTCATAATGTCTCGGGCTTCATAACGTCTCGGACTTCATAACCCCTGGCAACCCAGTTATGATCGTCTGTCGGGTTATGACTGGTGCCGGTTTATGATGGCCTACCTGTTTATGACTGGTGCCGGTTTATGATGGTCTGCCGGTTTATGATAGTCTTCCGGTTTATGATTGTCTGTTGAGTTATCATCTAACTTAACTCTTGTCGGGTTATCATCTGACTTAACTCCTGCCGGGTTATCAACTGACTTAACTACTGTCGGGTTATCAACCTGCCGGTTTACCGTCTGGGTTAACTGTCTCTCTTAACTATCGGTCTTAACTGCCAGCCGATTTACCAAGTCCCAGCCGGGTTATAACTCCGGCCGGATCATACCGCGGGGTATATCCCCGACATTAGCCCCCAGTTTAATTTGGATTTATCCATGTTAAACTGATCCTGATCATTCTTAAGTCCTTGTCATTTCCTTCTAAAAAATCCGGGTCAATAGGCCAACTTCATAATCAATTTGCTAACATTGGTTTGTCACAGAAAAATATTATGAAGAATAATTCATTTGACTCAGCTCCCAATGCTTTAACAAAAATATTGGTCCTTGAAATACTCATCTGATCTTTAGCCAGTTTAAGAATGTAGAACTTTCTGGTTTATCATTGCCAAGATTGTCGGTTTATAAATATTGATATCACTGGGTCATAATTGTAGTTAACATCATGCTTGAAAATATACCTTTTATATGCCTATCACTTGTAGCCCCCAAGTCTTAAGAAGATAACGTAGTAACAGCTTAAGATTTGCTTCAATATGAATGTCACAAGCTTGAAGAAATCCAGGTTGTTCATCTCAATCACTGGTCAGAACTGAGTATTCCACATATGTAGCCCCCAAGTGCCGGGTTGTCATGCTTGCAACAACCTAGGACTTGAAATTGCCCGATGCCCATAAATTTTTTAACCAGTGTAGCCCCCAAGGGCCGGGACTTTATAAATATAATCATGTAGACTTTGAACAACAACGTGTAGCCCCCAAGGGCCAGCTCAATAATATAATATTGAGCTGGGACTTCATGTATACTTCATTGAGAATAACATTATACGATGTAACCCCCATCATGGGGATTGAACCCACGTCCACAAGGTTGAGAGCTTTGTGCTTTACCAACTGAGCAGTGGATCCTTCAATAATAGATGAAAATTTGTGTACCTTGAATTGTTGACAGGAGAAATTGGTAGCCTCCAAGGGCCGGCTCATTATGATGTGATGAGTCGGGTCTTCAATAAGAGGAGCAAACAATGACTTTGCATTAGCCCCCAAGTGTCATGGTGCATGCTTGCATCGACATGAGACTTGTGTATTTGATATAATCCAAACTTGAATAATGTAGCCCCCAAGTGTCGGGTCATAAGCCTGGAGCGACTTGGGACTATTTCTTCATTTGTAGAATAAATCATATCCATTGATAATATGATAGCCATTGCACTAAAGCGACTTTGAAAACCTTAATCATAATACTGGTTATTGATAACCATAATAAAATCCATCCGTGTTGGCTATTAAAGATTTTGAATAATATAACCTGGTTTGAAAACCGATTCCTGCCATATAAGTCGGTATATCCATGCACATATGATACATGCTATGATGATGATGTAATAATGATGTATGATGTAATATATGATGATGTATATGTATGATCAAGAGGGTTTAAGTTATGGTTCGGATACGACCAGAGCCCCCATGTAGTCATAATTACGGCATTGCGCCGATCAAGAGGTGTAGCTATGGTTCGAATACGACCAAGCCCCCAAGTGATTTCCCTAGCGCCCTTATGCCTATCAAGAGGTGTAACTATGGTTCGAACCCATAGCCCCCAAGTAATTTCCTTGGTGGCCTTATGCCTATCAAGAGGTGTAGCTATGGTTTGGATGCGACCAAGCCCCCAAGTGATTTCCCCGGTGCCCTTATGCCTATCAAGAGGTGTGACTATGGTTCGGATACGACCAGAGCCACCAAATTATTTCCCTGGTGTCCTTAAGCCTATCAAGAGGTGTGACTATGGTTCGAACATAGCCCCCAAGTGATATTGTGAGCTGTGCTCAAGGGATACCCATGTTTGAGTTGTTTGTGCAGCAAACTCTCTTTGGCCCCTTATGATAATATTGGCTTGATAGCCGGATTACCGAAGTAACCAGAGTTGTGCTCTTATGATAATATTGGCTTGATAGCCGGATCAAGAGGTGTAGCTATGGTTCGAATACGACCAAGCCCCCAAATGATACTGTGAGCTGTGCTCAAGGGGCACCTATGTTTGAATTGTGTTGTGCAACAAAACTCTCTTTGGTCCCCTTAATCTTTTCTGAGAACTCGAACTTGCAAGATATTATTCTTTTGAACTAGAAATTCTTTAAACCGGATATTGAGAGCTTCAAAGCTCTGTGGGAGACAACGTTCCCTTGAGCCGGATTTTTAAACCGGAATCCTTCTTCTTAAGCCGGAATTTTTCTGACGGCCTTTAAATTTTCACCAATATGGCGGTTTAGGGTCCTGCATTAGATAACTTCGCAAGCCAGAGTAATTGCTCTTTTAAAGAAAGCAATATATAATATAAAAATATACTGGATGGATTTCACCTGATATGTTAGGCCAGAAAATATCCACCACGGAGTTGATCATCACCACGGTGAAGCTAAAATCAATCACGGCCAAGCAGCCACAGGAGTGGAAAAATGAACCGGCCGCGGCATTTTAAGCCAGCGCGGACGGGCGAGTCAGTCGTAGGCGCGTTAAGTGACGCGAACGGCGAGTTAATCGCGGGTGCAGTCCCGCCGAGTTGATGTAGATTGAGCTGCACGGGCGGCGGCTTGCGCACACCCGTTCAACAACAAGCGGGCACGGATACTGGTGCATGATGATGCCAACGCACACTTCATAGATACAGCATGATACCATCTTTATAATTAATCCTTGTCCTGATGTATTCAGACGACGGATGATCCGTATGTAGCATCCGTACATAACCTGGTGATGTACGACCCATCCAGTGCGAACAAAGAACTATGATGATCAGCCACTATCTGTTTTTCTCTTGTGGGCTCTATAAGACCCCCTCCTCTCTTCTTTTATTGTTTTTTAGCCAAAATCTGATGGTCAAACCGGGCATTTTCCTCCTGAACTCGCGAGGCAGGGGCAACACTATCCGGGCGGGGGTGACTTGGAAGCACCATGAAGCGGGGCCGGGTCAAGACCGTAGCCATGCGGATTGAAGATGAGGCGGCGACTCGGCGAAGGTGGCCTGCCGCAGAAGAACCCATGGCGGTTTACGGTGGCCAGGCGAGGTGCGGTCCGCTCATAGGGGCAGCGCGGCAGGGGCGCGCAGAGGGGGGCCCCACGGCGGAGACGGCGGCAAGGCCGGTGACTCGACGCGGACGCAGCCGAGGAGGCCCCTGGCGAAGCTAGCTCTGGAGCAGGACGCGACCGTATCAGCACGAGGTAGCGACGAGGCGGGGCCTTTTGGCCGCGGCGACTTACGGCGACGGAGGAGGCGAATCCAAGGTGCGGCGGCGCGGGTTGCAGCCTATGCGGACAGAGCGGGGCGGCAGCCGACTAGGGAGCCCGTGAGGCGAGACGGGGCGCCGGGCCGTCTCGGGACGGCGCTGGCGCGGACGCAGTCCAGCGGCCACTTGGCATAGGCACGGATGGTGCAAGGCGGTGGCTCGACGCGAGGTACTCGTCGTTGTTGTTTGACATACAATGGGGGGGGCTCGACGCGAGGAGCTCGCCGACTCGGAGCGGTTTGATGCCAGCATCTTCGATCAGGTGAACCGGCGGGCAGACGGCGGCTTGAATCCAGGCACGACCCAATGCAGCGATCGAGATCGGCCGACTAGGGCGGCTTGTAGGCGCGGTGCAGCGTCGACTGAACCGGCGGCAGGGTAGGGCCGGCCCGAGGCGGCGAATCAGGGCCGGTAGCTCGGAAGTATGCCCGTGACGGTGAAACGGATCGAGGCCGTGCCGGTTGAATACGAAGCGGATGGCGGGTCGAAGCACGCTCCGGCCGCGTGGTGATAAACTGACGAGGCGAGCGGTTGCTGTGTCGACCAGTGAGTCGTGACGACCCGGCGGTTGAAGCCTGAAACGAGATCACGCTGGCGAAGCGGAACAGCAAGGCAGAGCGGGCGGCGGCGACTTACCTCCGGCACCTGTTGGGATAAACCCACCGGCGACATACGCCGAACCGTTCTCCGACGACGAACGCCGGACCAAGTAGAAGAAGATGAACAGAATTTTCCGGCGACGAGCGCCCCGGCCGACGAACGGCTTGTATGTTGGCATCTATTCATCTCACTACCCAAACACATATACATAAAGGTACACACGCACACACGCCAACCCCGGAAGAACTCTCACATCAACCGGACGCATACCACAGTCCCGACATACCACAGTCCCGACGAAGACTACATCTTCTTTAGGCCCCTCCCCTCGGCTCGGCACATACCGTCACCGTGGCGCGGCAACAGGCCGGCGCACTTCGATCAGTACATGAGGAGGGGTATTTATACACGTGCACACACACCAGGCTAGCTACCACGCACGCACGCACTGACTTGGCTTGCCGCTGCATGCACTCGGCCACACCGCAAGTCACACATGCACTAGCCTAACAGCCACCACATTAGGCCACTAACCCATGCACTAACTACTCACTGGAATATCTCCACAATCAACAAGATCCAGCTGTGCAGCTAACAACCATGCATGCATCAGCACAACGGCTCGTCCGCCACTCACGCACCGCTAAGTTAAGATTATAGCTATCAATTCCCCTTCTAATCTTGATATAGCTCACCATCAGCCATTGCCTTGTACTCGTTGCCGGGCATCCATCGCACTCGAAGAAGTCAGCCACGCCGCCCGACCTTCGCATCGTGGCCACCGCGCTGCGTCCCTTGTTGTTGATGTTCCCGGCCACCACGCCACGGCCGCCGCGGTCTCATGCCGCCATGCGGTGCCTCCACGCCGACATGTCGTGCTGCGCCGTCACGCCACTATGCAGCGCCTCGGCAGCCTTCGCAGTCGCCGCACGTACGACGTCGCCGTCCGCCGCCTTCGCCATGCACCATGACAGCCGCAGCACCGCCCATTTTCATAGACCGACACACGACCCGGTGCTCCATCGTGCAACCGTTGGCGCTGCATGCACTCTGATACCAATTGTTGGAACCGTAGCCCTCTAGCTATCTCTCCTCTCACTCGAACGGAGGTGGAAGAAGAAGAACACTTTTTTTCCCGGCGATCAACACCCCGGCGATGAACGCCCCGACGCCCAAACGCCTCCTTTATATTCAGCACACAGGCTACATCGATACAACACCGGCTCAGCCCACAAGCAGTACACAGGGGCTTCTTTTATACCCGACTCGCTAAGCAACAAACTCCAACAGCCCCGCATGCGCACGTATGCATGAGCTCCTCAAGACCCGGCCTCCTCTCGTCGTGAGCCATCTACTCTTCCGCAAGAGCCGCACATCGTCCGAGCTTGCCGCTGGATCACGCCCAACGCCCCCGCGATCAACGCCTGTGACTAACCTGCATGCACGTCCACTAACAAACTCTGTGCATGCTAGCTTCTAACTACACACACACAACGCATGCACACTGCCCATGCATAGCTGGACTATGCCCATACACACACACACACACGCACGTAACTGACACACTCGTGGTTTATTTTCTAATATACTCTCCCTAAATCATGACGTCGCCGTTGTCGAAGTTGGTGTAGCTTTCGTCGTTGATTTCGCCACGACCGTGACCCAGTCCGCGGACCCGACCTGGCGCAACGACGCCGGTCGCACTGCCACGGACCCGACCTGGCGCACTGACGCCGGTTGCACCGTATTCCGTCACGACTCCGCGGCACACACCGAGCTCATTCTCCGCTGGCGACACGCGCCTGGCATCCCTCTGCGCCCCGCACGTCCCGCGCGACCACGACGCGCCCGACGAGCACGACCACACCAGACGCTCACCGCGCGCCCGCGGTCCCGACGCGCCCGATGCGTTCAGTGCGCACCCATAATACGCACCGGTCGCGCCCGGCTCGCCGCCGCGGCTTATTGTCCTGCACAGCCACGGCCTCCATGCCGCCATCCAGTGCCTCCACGCCGCCACGCCATGCTGAGCCGCCTCGCCACCACGCAGCGCCTCGGCAGCCTCCGCGGTCGCCGCACGTACGACATCACCGCCCGCCGCCTCCGCCACGCGCCATGACAGCCACAACGCCGCCCACCTCCATGGGCCGACACACGGCCCGGAGCTCCGTCGCGCAGCTGCCGGCGAGCGCCGCCATCGCTGCCACGCCTCCGGCACGGCAAGCACGCCCAAGACACCAAGCTCTGATACCAATTGTTGGGACAAACACACCGGCGACATACGCCGAACCGTTCTCCGGCGACGAACGCCGGACCAAGTAGAAGAAGATGAACAGAATTTTCCGGCGACGAACGCCCCAGCCGACGAACGGCCTGTATGTTGGCATCTATTCATCTCAACTACCCAAACACATATACATGGAGGTACACACGCACACACGCCAACCCCGGAAGAACTCTCACATCGACCGGGCGCATACCACGGTCCCGACGGAGACTACATCTTCCTTAGGCCCCTCCTCTCGGCTCGGCACATACTGTCACCGTGGCGCGGCAACAGACCGGCGCACTTCAATCAGTATATGGGGAGGGGTATTTATACACGTGCACACACACCAGGCTAGCTACCACACACACACACACTGACTTGGCTTGCCGCTGCATGCACTCGGCCACACCGCAAGTCACACATGCACTAGCCTAACAGCCACCACATTAGGCCACTAACCCATGCACTAACTACTCACAGGAATATCTCCACGATCAACAAGATCCAGCTGTGCAGCTAACAACCATGCATGCATCAGCACAACGGCTCGTCCGCCACTCACGCACCGCTAAGTTAAGATTATAGCTATCAATTCCCCTTCTAATCTTGATATAGCTCACCATCAGCCATTGCCTTGTACTCGTTGCCGGGCATCCATCGCACTCGAAGAAGTCAGCCACGCCGCCCGACCTTCGCACTGTGGCCACCGCGCTGCGTCCCTTGTTGTCGATGTTCCCGGCCACTGCGGTCTCAAGCCGCCATGCGGTGCCTCCACGCCGACACACCGTGCTGCACTGCCACGCCACTATGCAGCGCCTCGGCGGCCTTCGCAGTTGCCGCACGTATGACGTCGCCGCCCGCCTCTCCTCTCACTCGAACGGAGATGGAAGAAGAAGAACACTTTTTTTTCCGGCGACCAACACCCCGGCGACGAACGCCCCGACGCCCAAACACCTCCTTTATATTCAGCACACAGGCTACATCATGGCAAATCCGGCTCACCCACAAGGAGTACACAGGGGCTTCTTTTATACCCGACTCGCTAAGCAACTAACTCCAACAGCCCCGCATGCGCACGTACACATGAGCTCCTCAAGACCCGGCCTCCTCTCGTCGTGAGCCATCTACTCTTCCGCAAGAGCCGCACATCATCCGAGCTTGCTGCTGGATCACGCCCAACGCTCCCCCGATCAACGCCTGTGATTAACCTGCGCATGCACGTCCACTAACAAACTCTGTGCATGCTAGCTTCTAACTACACGCACACAACGCACGCACACTGCCCATGCATAGCTGGACTATGCCCATACACACACACACGTAACTGACACACTCGTGGTTTATTTCCTACTACTCTCCCTAAACCACAACAACGTCGTCGTCGTTGGTGTAGCTTCCGTTGATGTCGCCACGACCGTGACCCAGTCCGCGGACCCGACCTGGCACAACGACGCCGGTCGCACCGCCACGGACCCGACCTGGCGCACTGACGCCGGTCGCACCGTGTTCCGTCACGACTCCGCGGCACACACCGAGCTCCTTCTCCGCCGGCGACACGCGCCTGGCGTCCCTCTGCGCCCCGCACGTCCCGCGCGCACACGACGCGCCCGACGAGCCCGACCACACCAGACGCTCACCGCGCGCCCGCGGTCCCGACGCGTCCAAGTGCGCACCCATAATACGCACCGGTCGCGCCCGGCTCGCCGCCGCGGCTTATTGTCCTGCACAGCCACGGCCTCCATGCCGCCATCCAGTGCCTCCACGCCGCCACGCCATGCTGAGCCGCCTCGCCACCACGCAGCGCCTCGGCAGCCTCCGCGGTCGCCGCACGTACGACATCACCGCCCGCCGCCTCCGCCACGCGCCATGACAGCCACAACGCCGCCCACCTCCATGGGCCGACACACGGCCCGGAGCTCCGTCGCGCAGCTGCCGGCGAGCGCCGCCATCGCTGCCACGCCTCCGGCACGGCAAGCACGCCCAAGACACCAAGCTCTGATACCAATTGTTGGGACAAACACACCGGCGACATACGCCGAACCGTTCTCCGGCGACGAACGCCGGACCAAGTAGAAGATGAACAGAATTTTCCGGCGACGAACGCCCCGGCCGACGAACGGCCTGTATGTTGGCATCTATTCATCTCAACTACCGAAACACAAATACATGGAGGTACACACGCACACACGCCAACCCCGGAAGAACTCTCACATCGACCGGGCGCATACCACGGTCCCGACGGAGACTACATCTTCCTTAGGCCCCTCCCCTCGGCTCGTTACATACCGTCACCGTGGCGCGGCAACAGACCGGCGCACTTCGATCAGTACATGGGGAGGGGTATTTATACACGTGCACATACACCAGGCTAGCTACCACGCACGCACGCACGCACTGACTTGGCTTGCCACTCACACATTCACTAGCCTAACAGCCACCACATTAGGCCACTAACCCATGCACTAACTACTCACTGGAATATCTCCACGATCAACAAGATCTAGCTGTGCAGCTAACAACCATGCATGCATCAGCACAACGGCTCGCCCGCCACTCACGCACCGCTGAGTCAAGATTATAGCTATCACCACCACCGTGGCCTGGGGTCAGGCTCGTTGCGCTAGGACTCGGGTGACTCGGTACGCTGTAGCTCGCTCACGAGAAGCAGCAGAAGAAGCTCGAGGCGCTCGGCGGTTTGAGGCGGCAGCAGGTTGAGGTAAAGCGGCGGCAGATCGAGGTCGCGACGGCACGAAGCAGCACAGGGCGCAGAGACCGGCTCTGAGGAGGCTCAGCCGCGGAGTTGGATGGCCCGCGGCGGCGGCTCAAAGTGAAGCTGCGACGGCGGATTGAGAACGGCCATTAACGGCAACATTGGGGCGGTTCACCATGAGGCCACGGAAGCGAGTGCGATTTCAGAACAGCAGCAGAAAATCAGGGAAGCTCACGGTTGAGAAGGCGCTTGGATCAACGGGTCGAAGGCGGTGATGGCGACCCACAGGCCAGGCCGGCAGCGGGCGGCTCATCAAGTTGCAGGTGAGGCCATTTTTATAATGGCGGTTTGTGGCTGCAGGAGCTGTTCAGAAGCGGCGGCGAACCACGGCAATCGTTGAAGTAGTCCGCCGGATTGAAATCAATGCGGAAACGGCGGGTTGAGGCCGTGGTAAAGCGGGCGGTGCACGGTACTGGGCGGCTCGACCGGGTGACCATTGCGGAGGTGGCCGGCGGACTGTGGCCGCGCACGTGATCACAGCGATGGAGTTGCTGCCCGGCCGGTTTAAACGGCCGCAGTCATCATAGACTGGGATCCGCGGCAGCTTACAGTGAGGTAAATCGGCAAGGCGGCTCAGATCGGGGCCACGGCGGAGGTAGCCAGCGGATCAATGAAGACGAGCCGGTGGCGGAGGTAAGCCCGCGATTGGCACGACGATGGTGACTTGAAAACAGAGGTGGAGGCCTACTACAACGGCTGGCGGGTCATGGCGCATCCACCGCGGCGGGTCAACAACGGCGGGTCAAGGCCGAGGGGCTCGAGAGCGAATCAGGTCTGCGGCCGGTTTGAAGTGCGGCTGCGACATGCAGGCAGAGGCCGTAGTGGCGACTCGGCCATGGCAGAGGCGGAGCGAGGCCGCGACTGTAGAGGTGGACCGTCGAGGCGTTGAAGCGTCAATGGTGGCATGTGGCGACTTGACGATGGCTTCATCAGTGAGGCAGTCCAGCGAGGAGAAACAGAAGGGTGCGACGGCGGCTCGGTCACGGCCTAGGAGGAACATGACTGAGGTGACGGAGGCCTGGGCGGCTCGATCGCAATGGGCCACAGCACAGGAGGCGGAAATCCGGATCAATGTCCACAACACGCTCTAATGCGGGGCGGTTCAACAGCGCGTCGAATCGGCTACTCCGCAAGGCAGTAAACCGACCAGGCAAAATACAACGTGTTGAATCGGCTTGGATCCGGGTTGCGCTTGCGTCTGAGTCCTTCTCTGGATCAAGATCGATTTGACTATAGTTTTCATGTGAGATAACACGCCCGCGAATACTTCCTCGGCGACTTGTGATGGCTCTGTTGATCTCAGCGACTTGTGGCTACAAACGGATCATAACCTTAATTTCTCTTGAATCTCGGATGAGTCTCAAATCTGGTAATCCTTCCGCGATGATTCTTCTTCTTAAAAATTGCAAGCTCCTTGATCCTTAGGAAAAATTCCTCCAAGAGCTCAACACCACCGTGCGCGGGCCCCATGATGGGCGCCAACTGTCGTGGAATTGTCACGTCATATGTCCTAGTGTAAGGACTTAATCGTGAGGCCAACGCATCTATGTGGTAGCTTGAGAGGGGTTGGGCAGAATCGAGAAGCAATAGAAGACAAGGATTTAGACAGCTTCGGGCCCCGAGAAACATCATCCGGTAACAACCCTACATGCTATTTGTGGCTAGGTCTCATTATCATCATTAGGGAGTCGTCGTAAACCGGCTCTCCTAGTTATGTCTAACCCTTAAGATTGTCTCTTCTTACTTGTCCCTCTTTAGGGAGCCCTGCCCCTCCTTATATAAGTTGAAGGGCGGGTTGCATGTAGAGTCCAACTCGGACTTAAGACTTAACTATTTGACTTCTCTTCATGGGCTTCTTAACATCTTGAGCTTCATAACGTCTCGGGCTTCATAACGTCTCAGGCTTCATAACCCCTGGCAACCCAGTTATGACTGTCTGCCGGGTTATGACTGGTACCAGTTTATGATGGTCTGCCTGTTTATGACTGGTGCCGGTTTATGATGGTCTGTCGGTTTATGATGGTCTGCCGGTTTATGATGGTCTGCCGGTTTATGATAGTCTGCCGGTTTATGATTGTCTGCTGAGTTATCATCTAACTTAACTCCTGTCGGGTTATCATCTGACTTAATTCCTGCCGGGTTATCAACTGACTTAACTCCTGCCGGGTTATCAACCTGTCGGTTTACCGTCTGGGTTAACTGGTTGTCTTAACTATTTGTCTTAACTGTCAGCCGGTTTACCAAGTCCCAGCCGGGTTATAACTCCGGCCGGATCATACCGCGGGGTATATCCCCGACAGCTTTCTAAATGGCGAGTTTCATGAGGAGGTTTATAGGCAGCCACCATCGGGGTACTATGCTCCTGATGGTATGGTCTGTAGACTTTGTCGCTCCCTCTATGGTCTTAAACAGGCCCCTCGCGCCTGGTTTGAGCGCTTCGCCTCTGTGGTGACTGTCACTGGTTTCTTGCCCAGTGATCATTATCCCGCGTTGTTTGTTCAAACGTCTCCTCGTGGTCGGACTCTTCTCCTTCTCTATGTTGATGACATTATCATCACTGGTGACGACTCTGACTACATTGCCTTTGTTAAGGCTCGCCTTCACGAGCAGTTCCTCATGACTGATCTTGGTCCACTTCGCTACTTTCTTGGGCTTGAGATATCCTCGACCTTTGATGGCTTCTACATCTCCCAAGAAAAATATATTCAGGATCTTCTTGCTCGCGTTGCGCTCGGTGATGAGCGCACAGTTATGACTCCTATGGAGCTCAATATTCAGCTTTGTACCTTTGATGGTGACCCCCTTCCTAATCCCACTCGCTATCGTCACCTCGTTGGCAGCCTTATCTATCCTGGTGTTACGCGTCCTGACATCTCTTATCATGTCCACATCCTGATTCAGTTTGTTTCAGCCTCCACCTCTGTCCACTACAGTCACCTCCTCCGTGTTCTACGATATCTTTGTGGCACGATCTCTCAGCACCTTTTCTTTCCACGCTCCAGCTCTCTTAAGCTCCAGGCCTACTCTGTTGCTACCTGGGCTAGTGATCCCTCTGACCGACGCTCGCTGTCTGCTTACTGTGTCTTTCTTGGTGACTCTCTGATTGCCTGGAAGACAAAGAAACAGACTGCAGTTTCTCGCTCGAGTACAGAGGCTGAGTTGCGAGCCATGGCTATGTTGATGGCTGAGGTGATCTGGTTATGGTGGTTACTTGAGGATTTTGGTGTGTCTGCTACTACCTCGACTCCCTTACTGTCAGACAGTACTGGTGCTATCAGTATTGCGCGTGACCCGGTGAAACATGAGCTCACCAAGGACATCGGTGTGGATGCCCACATTGTGTGTGCTGCTGTGCAGGATCAGACTCTCGCTCTCCACTATGTGCCCTCTAAGTTACAGTTGGCGGACTTCTTCACAAAGGCACAGACTCGAGCGCAACATAGTTTTCTTCTCTCCAAACTCAGTGTTGTTGATCCACCATGAGTTTGAGGGGGGTGTTAGATGTGTATAGCCCCTTTTCGGTTTATCCCCATTGTTTAAGGGGTTTCTTGCACTTTAACACACATGTATATGTAATGGCCTTTGGCCCTCAGTGAATACAAGTTTCTCATTATCCAACAATTACCTCTGCTTTGTTTTACAGTTCTAGGATGCAAACATGGCACTAAGGACCACGGTCTGGCAGTGCAAAATTGATGCAGCGAGAGGGCCGGTTAAATGAGTAATGTAACTGCTTTCATGCAATTCAGGATTTCACTGGTGCTTAAGGTGTTTGTACGATGTCCTACAACATGGTTATATGTATTGCTTGTATTTTAGGTTCAGTTTGATGTGACAAATTCTTCTAACCTTCCTTTTTGCCTAAAATTTCTGCTAGAGTTTGTTGCAGCGAAATTGTGGTGAGCTGCACTTCTTAGTTTTGTAAGTGTGCAAAGTTTAGAAGGTCAGAAAGCTTGGTCATGTATGGAAATTGTACGGTTCTGAACTAAAAATTTTGTTGGGGAACGTAGCAGAAATTCAAAATTTTCCTACGTATCACCAAGATCTATCTATGGAGAAACCAGCAACGAGGGGAAGGAGAGTGCATCTACATACCCTTGTAGATCGCTAAGTGGAAGCGTTCAAGAGAACGGGGTTGAAGG
Organism: Triticum urartu; assembly: GCF_003073215.2. Lineage (NCBI taxonomy): Eukaryota > Viridiplantae > Streptophyta > Magnoliopsida > Poales > Poaceae > Triticum > Triticum urartu. The sequence goes on from NC_053026.1 coordinate 652,290,476, forward strand.
AGTCGTACTCGTCGTGATCCAAATCACCGGAGATCCTAGTGCCGGACGGACGGCACCTCCGCGTTCAACACACGTACAGCCCGGTGACATCTCCCATGCCTTGATCCAGCAAGGAGAGAGGGAGAGGTTGAGGAAGACTCCATCCAGCAGCAGCACAACAGCGTGGTGGTGGTGGAGGAGCGTGGCAATCCTGCAGGGCTTCGCCAAGCACCACGGGAGAGGAGAAGGACTTGGGAGAGGGGGAGGGCTGCACCAAAGGCAAAAGGTAAGAAGTCCTCCATCTCCCCCACTATATATAGGAGGGCCAGGGGGGGCGCCTGCCCTAGGAGATCCAATCTCCTAGGGGGGTGGCGGCCAAGGGAGGAATCCCTCCTCCCCAAGGCACCTAGGAGGTGCCTTCCCCTTATGGGACTCTTCCTTAGGGTTCCCCCACCCTAGGCGCATGGGCCCTAGGGGGAAGTGGCTCCCCAGCCCACTTTGGGCTGGATCCCTTCCCACTTCAGCCCATGGGACCCTCCGGGATAGGCGGCCCCACCCGGTGGGCCCCCGGGACCCTTCCGGTGGTCTCGGTACAATACCGATGACCCCGAAACTTGTCCTGATGGCCAAAATAGGACTTCCTATATATAAATCTTTACCTCCGGACCATTCGCGGAACTCCTCGTGACGTCCGGGATCTCATCCGGGACTCCGAACAACATTCGGTAACCACATACAAGCTTCCTTTATAACCCTAGCGTCATCGAACCTTAAGTGTGTAGACCCTACGGGTTCGGGAGACATGCAGACATGACCGAGACGTTCTCCGGTCAATAACCAACAGCGGGATCTGGATACCCATGTTGGCTCCCACATGTTCCACGATGATCTCATCGGATGAACCACGATGTCAAGGACTTAATCAATCCCGTATACAATTCCCTTTGTCTAGCGGTATACTTGCCCGAGATTCGATCGTCGGTATCCCGATACCTTGTTCAATCTCGTTACCGGCAAGTCTCTTTACTCGTTCCGTAACACATCATCCCGTGATCAACTCCTTGATCACATTGTGCACATTATGATGATGTCCTACCGAGTGGGCCCAGAGATACCTCTCCGTCACACGGAGTGACAAATCCCAGTCTCGATTCGTGCCAACCCAACAGACACTTTCGGAGATACATGTAGTGTACCTTTATAGCCACCCAGTTACGTTGTGACGTTTGGCACACCCAAAGCACTCCTACGGTATCCGGGAGTTGCACAATCTCATGGTCTAAGGAAATGATACTTGACATTAGAAAAGCTTTAGCATACGAACTACACGATCTTGTGCTAGGCTTAGGATTGGGTCTTGTCCATCACATCATTCTCCTAATGATGTGATCCCGTTATCAACAACGACATCCAATGTCCATGGTCAGGAAACTGTAACCATCTATTGATCAACGAGCTAGTCAACTAGAGGCTTACTAGGGACATGGTGTTGTCTATGTATCCACACATGTATCTGAGTTTCCTATCAATACAATTCTAGCATGGATAATAAACGATTATCATGAACAAGGAAATATAATAATAACTAATTTATTATTGCCTCTAGGGCATATTTCCAACAGTCTCCCACTTGCACTAGAGTCAATAATCTAGTTCACATCGCCATGTGATTAACACTCACAGGTCACATCGCCATGTAACCAACATCCAAAGAGTTTACTAGAGTCAATAATCTAGTTCACATCACTATGTGATTAACACTCAATGAGTTCTGGGTTTGATCATGTTGCTTGTGAGAGAGGTTTTAGTCAACGGGTCTGAACCTTTCAGATCCGTGTGTGCTTTACAAATCTTTATGTCATCTCCTAGATGCAGCTACCACGCTCTATCTAGAGCCATTTCAAATAACTGTTCTACTTGGAGTTATTCTAAATTGTTGCTCCATTATACGTATCCGGTATCTCTACTCAGAGCTATCCGGATAGGTGTTAAGCTTGCATCGTCGTAACTCTTTACGTCGAACTCTTTATCACCTCCATAACCGAGAAAATTCCTTAGTCCACTAGTTACTAAGGATAACTTTGACCGCTGTACTATGATCCATTCCTGGATCACTCTTGTACCCCTTGACTGACTCATGGCAAGTCACACTTCAGGTGCGGTACACAGCATAGCATACTGTAGAGCCTATGTCTTAAGCATAGGGGACGACTTTCGTCCTTTCTCTCTATTCTGCCGTGGTCGAGCTTTAAGTCTTAACTTCATACCTTACAACTCAGGCAAGAACTCCTTCTTTGACTGATCCATCTTGAACACCTTCAAGATCATGTCAAGGAATGTGCTCATTTGAAAGTACCATTAAGCGTTTTGATCTATCCTTATAGATCTCGATGCTCAATGTTCAAGTAGCTTAATCCAGGCTTTCATTGAAAAACACTTTTCAAATAACCCTATATGCTTTCCAGAAATTCTACGTCATTTCTGATCAACAATATGTCAACAACATATATTCATCAGAAATTCTATAGTGCTCCCACTCACTTCTTTGGAAATACAAGTTTCTCATAAACTTTGTATAAACCCAAAATCTTTGATCATCATCAAAGCATACATTCCAACTCCGAGATGCTTACTCTAGTCCTTAGAAGGATAGCTAGAGCTTTGCACACTTGTTAGCATCTTTCAGGATTGACAAAACCTTCCGGTTGTATCACATACAACCTTTCCTCAAGAAAATTGTCGAGGAAACAATGTTTTGACATCCTATCTGCAAGATTTCATAAATAATGCAGTAATCGCTAACATAATTCCAACAGACTCTTAGCATCGCTACGGGTGAGAAAGTCTCATCGTAGTCAACTCCTTGAACTTGTCGGGAAACATCTTAACGACAAGTCGAGCTTTCTTAATGGTGACATTTACCATCATTGTCCGTCTTCCTTTTAAAATCCATCTGCACCCAACAGCCCTACGACCATCAAGCAGTTCTGTCAAAGTCTACACTTTGTTTCCATACATGGATCCTCTCTCGGATTTTATGGCCTCGAGCCATTTATCGGAATCCAGGCCCACCATCGCTTCTCCATAGCTCGTAGGTTCATTGTTGTCTAGCAACATGACTTCCAAGACAGGATTACGTACCACTCTGAAGTAGTACACATCCTTGTTATCCCACGAGGTTTGGTAGTGACTTGATCTGAAGTTTCATGATCACTATCATAAGCTTCCACTTCAATTGGTGTAGGTGCCATAGGAACAACTTCCTATGCCCTGCCACACACTAGTTGAAGAGATGGTTCAATAACCTCATCAAGTCTCCACCATCCTCCCACTCAATTCTTTCGAGAGAAACTTTTCCTCGAGAAAGGACCCAATTCTAGAAACAATCCCTTATTGCTTTCGGATCTGAGACAGGAGGTATACCCAACTGTTTTGGGTGTCCTATGAAGATGCATTTATCCGCTTTGGGTTCGAGCTTATCAGCCTGAAACCTTTTCACATAAGCGTCGCAGCCCCAAACTTTTAAGAATTGACAGCTTAGGTTTCTCTAAACCATAGTTCATACGGTGTCATCTCATCGGAATTACTTGGTGCCCTATTTAAAGTGAATGTGGTTGTCTCTAATGCCTAACCCATAAACTATCGTGGTAATTCGATAAGAGACATCATGGTATGCATCATATCCAATAGGGTGCAGTTATGATGTTCGGACAAACCATCACACTATGGTGTTCCAGGCTGTATTAGTTGTGAAACAATTTCCACAATGTCTTAATTCTGTGCCAAACTCGTAATTCAGATATTCACCTCTATGATCATATCATAGATTTTTTATCCTCTTGTCACGATGATCTTTCAACTTCACCCTAAAATTACTTGAACCTTTCAATAATTCAGACTCGTGATTCATCAAGTAAATATACTCAACATCTACTCAAATCATCTGTGAAGTAAGAACATAATGATATCCACTACACGCCTCAGCACTCATTGGACTGCACACATCAAAATGTATTACTTCCAGCAAGTTGCTTTCTGGTTCCATTTTACTGAAACCGAGGCTTTCAGTCATCTTGCCCATGTGGTATGATTTGCATGTCTCAAGTGATTCAAAATCAAGTGAGTTCAAACGGTCCATTTGCATGTAGTTTCTTCATGCATATACACCAATAGACATGGTTCGCATGTCTCAAACTTTTCAAAAACGAGTGAGCCCAAAGATCCATCAACATGGAGCTTCTTCATGCGTTTTATACCGATATGACTTACGTGGCAGTGCCACAAGTAGGTGGTACTATCATTACTATCTTTTGGCATGAACATGTGTATCACTACGATCGAGATTCAATAAACCATTCATTTTAGGTGCAAGACCATTGAAGGTATTATTCAAATAAACAGAGTAACTATTATTCTCTTTAAATGAATAACCGCATCACGATAGACATAATCCAATCATGTCTATGCTCAACGCAAACACCAAATAACAATTATTTAGGTTTAACACCAATCTCGATGGTTGAGGGAGCGTGCGATGCTTGATCATATCAACATCGGAAACACTTCCAACACATATCGTCAGCTCACCTTTAGCTAGTCTCCGTTTATTCCGTAGCTTTTATTTCGAGTTACTAACACTTAGCAACCGAACCAGTATCTAATACCCTGATGCTACTAGGAGTACTAGTAAAGTACACATCAACACAACGTATATCCAATATACTTCTCTTGACCTTGCCAGCCTTCTCATCTACCAAGTATCTAGGGTAATTCTGCTCCAGTGGCTGTTCCCCTTATTACAGAAGCACTTAGTCTCGGGTTTGGGTTCAACCTTGGGTTTCTTCACTAGAGCAGCAGTTGAATTGCCGTTTCATGAAGTATCCCTTCTTGCCCTTGCCCTTCTTGAAACTAGTGGTTTCACAAACCATCAACAATTGATGCTCCTTCTTGATTTCTACTTTTGTGGTGTCAACCATCACGAATATCTCAAGGATCATCATATATGTCCCTGATATATTATAGTTCATCACGAAGCTCTAGCAGCTTGGTGGTAATGACTTCGGAGAAACATCACTATCTCATTTGGAAGATCAACTCCCACTTGATTCAAATGATTGTTGTACTCAGACAATCTGAGCACAAGCTCAACAATTGAGCTTTTCTCCCTTAGTTTGCAGGCTAAGAAAAAACGTCGGAGGTCTTATACCTCTTGACGTGGGCACGAGCCTGAAATCCCAATTTCAGCCCTCGAAACATCTCATATGTTTCGCGACGTTTCAAAACCGTCTTCGGTGCCTCAATTCTAAACCGTTTAACTGAACTATCACGTAGTTATCAAAATTTGTATGTCAGATGTTCGCAACATCCATAGACAACGTTCGAGGTTCAGCACACTGAGCGGTGCATTAAGGACATAAGCCTTCTATGAAGCAATGAGGACAATCCTCAGTTTACGGACCTAGTCCGCATAATTGCTACTATCAAATTTCAACTAAATTTTCTCTAGGAACATATCTAAACAGTAGAACTAAAGCACGAGCTACGACATAATTTGCGAAGATCCTTTGACTATGTTCAGGATAATTAAGTTCATCTTATGAACTCCCACTCAGATAGACATCCCTCTAGTCATCTAAGCGATTACACGATCCGAGTCAACTAGGCCGTGTCCGATCATCACGTGAGACGGACTAGTCATCATCGGTGAACATCTTCATGTTGATCGTATCTACCATACGACTCATGCTCGACCTTTCGGTCTCTTGTGTTCCGAGGCCATGTCTGTACATGCTAGGCTCGTCAAGTTAACCCTAAGTGTTTTGCATGTGTAAAACTGTCTTACACCCGTTGTATGTGAACGTAAGGATCTATCACACCCGATCATCATGTGGTGCTTCGAAACGACGAACTTTAGCAACTGTGCACAGTTAGGGGAGAACACATTCTTGAAATTGTTTATGAGGGATCATCTTATTTACTACCGTCGTTCTAAGTAAACAAGATGCAAAAACATGATAAACATCACATGCAATCAAATAATAATAGTGACATGATATGGCCAATATCATATAGCTCCTTTGATCTCCATCTTGGGGCTCCATGATCATCTTGTCACCGGCATGACACCATGATCTCCATCATCGTGTCTTCATGAAGTTGTCACGTCATCTATTACTTCTACTACTATGGCTAACGCTTTAGCAATAAAGTAAAGTAATTACATGACGTTTATGTTGACACGCAGGTCATAAATAAATTAAGACAACTCCTATGGCTCCTGCCGGTTGTCATACTCATCGACATGCAAGTCATGATTCCTATTACAAGAACATGATCAATCTCATACATCACATATATCATTCATCACATCCTTTTGCCATATCACATCACATAGCATACCCTGCAAAAACAAGTTAGACGTCCTCGAATTGTTGTTTGCATGTTTTACGTGGCTGCTATGGGTTTCTAGCAAGAACGTTTCTTACCTACGCAAAAACCACAACGTGATATGCCAATTGCTATTTACCCTTCATAAGGACCCTTTTCATCGAATCCGATCCGACTAAAGTGGGAGAGACAGACACCCGCCAGCCACCTTATGCAACTAGTGCATGTTTGTCGGTGGAACCGGTCTCACGTAAGCGTACGTGTAAGGTTGGTCCGGGCCGCTTCATCCCACAATGCCGCCGAATCAAGATTGGACTAGTAACGGTAAGCATATTGAACAAAATCAACGCCCACAACTACTTTGTGTTCTACTCGTGCATAGTAACTACGCATAGACCTAGCTCATGATGCCACTGTTGGGGAATGTAGCAGAAATTCAAAATTTTCCTACGTATCGCCAAGATCTATCTATGGAGAAACCAGCAACGAGGGGAAGGAGAGTGCATCTACATACCCTTGTAGATCGCTAAGCGGAAGCGTTCAAGAGAACGGGGTTGAAGGAGTCGTACTCGTCGTTATCCAAAAGATCCTAGTGCCGAACGGATGGCACCTCCGCGTTCAACACACGTACAGCCCGGTGACGTCTCCCATGCCTTGATCCAGCAAGGAGAGAGGGAGAGGTTGAGGAAGACTCCATCCAGCAGCAGCACAACGGCGTGGTGGTGGTGGAGGAGCGTGGCAATCCTGCAGGGCTTCGCCAAGCACCACGGGAGAGGAGAAGGACTTGGGAGAGGGGGAGGGCTGCACCAAAGGCAAAAGGTAAGAAGTCCTCCATCTCCCCCACTATATATAGGAGGGCCTAGGGGGGGGGCGCCTGCCCTAGGAGATCCAATCTCCTAGGGGGGCGGCGGCCAAGGGAGGAATCCCTCCTCCCCAAGGCACCTAGGAGGTGCCTTCCCCTTATGGGACTCTTCCTTAGGGTTCCCCCACCCTAGGCGCATGGGCCCTAGGGGGAAGTGGCTCCCCAGCCCACTTTGGGCTGGATCCCTTCCCACTTCAGCCCATGGGACCCTCCGGGATAGGCGGCCCCACCCGGTGGGCCCCCGGGACCCTTCCGGTGGTCCCGGTACAATACCGATGACCCCGAAACTTGTCCTGATGGCCGAAATAGGACTTCCTATATGTAAATCTTTACCTCCGGACCATTCCGGAACTCCTCGTGACGTCCGGGATCTCATCCGGGACTCCGAACAACATTCGGTAACCACATACAAGCTTCCTCTATAACCCTAGCGTCATCGAACCTTAAGTGTGTAGACCCTACGGGTTCGGGAACCATGCAGACATGACCGAGACGTTCTCCGGTCAATAACCAACAGCGGGATCTGGATACCCATGTTGGCTCCCACATGTTCCACGATGATCTCATCGGATGAACCACGATGTCAAGGACTTAATCAATCCCGTATACAATTCCCTTTGTCTAGCGGTATGTTACTTGCCCGAGATTCGATCGTCGGTATCCCGATACCTTGTTCAATCTCGTTACCGACAAGTCTCTTTACTCGTTCCGTAACACATCATCCCGTGATCAACTCCTTGATCACATTGTGCACATTATGATGATGTCCTACCGAGTGGGCCCAGAGATACCTCTCCGTCACACGGAGTGACAAATCCCAGTCTCGATTCGTGCCAACCCAACAGACACTTTCGGAGATACCTGTAGTGTACCTTTATAGTCACCCAGTTACGTTGTGACGTTTGGCACACCCAAAGCACTCCTACGGTATCCGGGAGTTGCACAATCTCATGGTCTAAGGAAATGATACTTGACATTAGAAAAGCTTTAGCATACGAACTACACGATCTTGTGCTAGGCTTAGGATTGGGTCTTGTCCATCACATCATTCTCCTAATGATGTGATCCCGTTATCAATGACATCCAATGTCCATGGTCAGGAAACCATAACCATCTATTAATCAACGAGCTAGTCAACTAGAGGCTTACTAGGGACATGGTGTTGTCTATGTATCCACACATGTATCTGAGTTTCCTATCAATACAATTCTAGCATGGATAATAAATGATTATCATGAACAAGGAAATATAATAATAACTAATTTATTATTGCCTCTAGGGCATATTTCCAACAAATTTAAGGAGCTTTTCCACCGATGGTGTCCCTTCCATTTCTCTTGGGTATTAATTTATGCACAACGCAACTAGCTCTTCCGTGCTGGATGATAAACAAAGCTTGCATGTCGCATATTTGCTTGATTTGCATGAGCCATTTTGTTGTCAGCTAAATCATTCAAGTGAACTGTAAGGTCATGTTTCTGATGTTTGGTGCATTTTACCCTCTTATGCATGTTTGACATGAAAAGGAGCTTGACGTGATGACCTTCTAAATTAGTAAATTTGCATAGGGAAGGAAGAACATATTCTTATTATGTGCTAGTTATTGTAATTTTGTCAAAATATGATGTATCTGGAAGAGGGGTATCATTGTCAGTTGAGCAATTTCATATACCGTATAGTAGATGTTAATATCCATGAATTGGATCTTATATTCTTTTTGCTGAATGAATAATTATATTTGATCTCCATAGGTTCATCTTTGTTCCAATCCAGGGGCACAACAGGTACAGTTTTCAGTTCCTCATGTGCATGCTATTTTCTAGTGTTGTTTGTTCAATTGCTTCCAAATTCCAGTATTGTATATCATTTTTTCTGTATAAAGGAGATGTGGCTTGATCACCTTGTGAGAGGTATCAAATAGAGCAAAAGATTTATATGTAGTATGCTCTTTTGCATATGCATTATTGACATGTACATTTATTGTACAAGATTGTACTTCTATTTTGTATATTTGCCTTGCACGTAGGTTATGCCTTCCCAAGCACAAGGAAATTTGAAATACCCAGAAATTAATTGAAGATCAAATTGTTGCCTGAACAACATTGTGTTCCACTAGAACAGTAATGAAATTAACCTTACATTCAATCATGCTTCGAAATGTGAATATTTCTGTTCGTTCATGTTCAAAGAACCATGCACACTCATTGTTGTGGGTTTCATTCTATTTTCGTTAAAAGTGTGCGTCTGCTAAGGTAAGCCTTTTTTGAAATTTTGGTGCATGCATGTTGTGTTAATCTTAAGATTTGCTGATGTTTGTTTGCATGGCATCATTCTAGTTGGTATTTCTTTAGTAGGGATTGTTGCTTTGATCTTTCCGCCAAAGTTTTTTTTGCAGAAGTACAGAAAGCCTTAGGTACTTAGCATGAAGTTAGTATACTTTTGTCACCTTCAAGACATTGTTCCTAAAAAAGAGGGATCCCATCCCATCATTGAAAGCACAAGTGCTCCCTAGGTGGTTTTGATAATTGATGACAACATATCTCTTGTTGGACTAACATCTCAATCTAGCATGTTTCAGATAAGTTCAACAGTGGAGTGGCATGGACTAAAGGTTGTGGGAACTCCTTCAAGATGCTAGGGACAAAGGATTGGCTAAAGCTTCAAGCTCAAGACTCCTCATTTTACATTTTAGTGATCCAAGATCACATTGAGTCTTTAGGAAAAGCCAATACTATTAAGGAGGGATGAGGTGTTGCTTAATGAGCCTCTTGCTTCATGTGCTTAGTGATATGCTCCAAAACCCTCAGCTACTTCCGCACTTCCACATTTGACCTAAACCCTAAGCCAAACTCGGTCCTACCGATTTTTCCTATCCGGCGCCACCAAGTTTCACTTGTCATAAGCCACTGCCAAACCCTAATCAGTTCGGTCCCACCGATGGGATCTCGGTCTCACCGAGATGGGCTTGCAAACTCTCTGTTACCCATTGCAATATTCTCGGTCCCACCGAGATATGCAATCGGTTCCACCGAGTTTGCTTGGCCAAATCTCAGTTTCACCTGTTACCCAAATCGGTCCCACCGAGTTTGAGTAATCGGTCAAACCGAGTTTTGGATTTACCCTAACCCTAGCACATCGGTCTCACCGAGTTGATCCAGTCGGTCCCACCGAAATCTCTAACGGTCACTAGGTTTACATTTTCGATCCGACCGAGTTTATTGATTCGGTCCCACCGAGATTGGAAAATTGTGTGTAACGGTTGGATTTTGTGTGGAGGCTATATATACCCCTCCACCTTCTTCTCATTCGATGAGAGAGCCATCAGAACACACACACCATTCCAACTCATATGTTTTGAGAGAGAACCACCTACTCATGTGTTGAGACCAAGACATTCCATTCCTACCATATGAATCTTGATCTCTAGCCTTCCCAAGTTGCTTTCCACTCAAACCCTCTTTCCACCAAATCCAAATCCTATGAGAGAGAGTTGAGTGTTGGGGAGACTATCATTTGAAGCACAAGAGCAAGGAGTTCATTACCTACACACCATTTGTTACTTCTTGGAGAGTGGTGTCTCCTAGATTGGCTAGGTGTCACTTGGGAGCCTCCGACAAGATTGTGGAGTTGAACCAAGGAGTTTGTAAGGGCAAGGAGATCGCCTACTTCGTGAAGATCTACCGCTAGTGAGGCAAGTCCTGTGTGGGCGATGGCCATGGTGGGATAGGCAAGGTTGCTTCTTCGTGGACCCTTTGTGGGTGGTTGCTTCTTCGTGGACCCTTCGTGGGTGGAGCCCTGTGTGGACTCGTGCAACCGTTACCCTAGGGTGGAGCCCTGTGTGGACTCGCGCAACTGTTAACCTTCGTGGGTTGAAGTCTCCATCAACGTGGATGTAGGATAGCACCACCTATCCGAACCACGGGAAAAACATCCGTGTCTCCAATTGCGTTTGATCTTTCCAAACCATTCCCGTTACATTCTTGCAAGTTGCATGCTTTACATTCCGCTGCTCATATACTCTTTGCATGCTTGCTTGATATGTATCGTGTGTGTTGAAATTGTGCCTAAAACTCCACTTAAACCGAAAAGGCTTAAAAATTGCAACTTGAGCATTATGTGTCTAATCACCCCCCTCTAGACACATCTACTTCTAGATCCTACAAGTGGTATCAGAGCCTTGGTCTCCATTGCTTTGGTTTAATCACCATTGGAGGAAGATGGATGTGTCTACTCTAGGGAGTCTTAGACATAGAGTGCCTATTCTTGATGAAATGTACTTTCATGAATGGAAAAATGAGATGCTTGTAATCTTTAATCAATATCATTTGAACAATTATATTGCTAGCCCTTGTGCACCCCATATTGATCCCTTGCATCCTACCCTAGATGAAGATATTGACATGATTCGCAATCTTAGAACTATTGAGCTCATCATTAGAGGATTGCCCAAAAATTTGATTGCTAGTTTGCCTACTCAAAATTGCGCCTATACTATATGGAAATTTCTTGAGGAACGGTTTCCCAATCATTCCTTGAAAACTTTGGATGAAATTCTCCATAAATCTATTTCCTTGAGTAAGATGAACTCTAGTGATCCTAGTTTTGGTAAATGTCTTCTTGAACTTGCCAATCTTAAGCATGCTAAAGGAGATGTTGGAATCATTAATGATATCATACTCAAAGCTATAAGAATTCATAAAAGTGACCACTTTGATGATCATTTATCTGATGAATTACCCTCTCTAGGAAATGATGAATCACAAGATCATGATGAACATGAATATTGCGATGAGGATGATAGTGACTTCGATCTTGATGATGCAATGAGACATTTTGGTCTTATGGCAAATCTTCGGGGATATGAATCAGGAGGAAAGGAATGGGTTCTTGATAGTGGATGTACTGATCATATGACCGGAGATGAACAGATGTTTCGTGAGCTTGCTGAAAATGACGGCCCTCGAAAATATGTCACCTTTGGTGATAATTCAAAGGGTAAAGTGATTGGCCTTGGTAAGGTGGCCATCTCACATGATAGTTCCATTCAAAATGTCATGCTCGTTGAATCTCTTGGCTATAACTTGCTTTCAGTATCTAGACTTGCTGATTTCGGTTTGAATGTCCTATTTACTGAGGTAGATTGCCAAGTATTTCGTCGAGACAATCATAAAATGGTCTTTACGGGTATGCGTAGAGGTGATCTTTACATTGTCGATTTCTCTAAAAAGGCTCAACCTAAAACTTGCTTTGTTGCTAAATCCTCAAAAGGTTGGTTGTGGCATAGACGACTAGGTCACGTTGGCATGAGAAACCTTGACAAGCTTATTAAAGGATATCATATCCTCGGAGTTAACAATGTCATATTTGATAAGGATAGACTTTGCAGTGCTTGTCAAGCAGGTAAACAGGTTGGAGGAAGACATCCCGTGAAGAATATCATGACCACAAGGAGGCCACTCGAGCTACTTCACATGGATCTTTTTGGTCCCAACGCCTACAAGAGTCTCGGTGGAAATTCTTTTGGTCTAGTTATAGTTGATGACTTTTCAAGATTTACGTGGGTGTTCTTTCTTAATGACAAGTCGCAGGTCCAGAAGATCTTCAGAAACTTCACTAGGAAAGCCCAAAATCAGTTTGATGTGAAGATCAAGAAGGTTCGGAGTGACAATGGAACGGAATTCAAGAACGCAAATGTGGACACCTTTCTTGACGAAGAAGGGATTTCACACGAGTTCTCGGCTACGTACACACCTCAACAAAATGGAGTTGTTGAGAGGAAGAACCGGACGCTCATCGAAATGGCAAGAACGATGCTTGATGAATACAAGACACCAAAGCACTTTTGGGCAGAAGCGGTTGAGACAGCTTGTCACGCAACAAATCTCTTATATCTTCACAAGCTACTCGGCAAGACGGCATACGAGCTCCTCACCGGTAACAAGCCTCAAGTTGGATACTTTCGAGTATTCGGCTCAAAGTGCTACATTCTTGATAAGCATCGTCGTTCAAAGTTCGCTCCTAAATCTCATGAAGGTTTTCTACTTGGTTATGGCTCAAACTCTCACACTTACCGTGTCTACAACAATTTCACCCGAAAAGTTGAAGAGACGGTAGATGTGAAGTTTGATGAATCTAATGGCTCGCAAGTAGAGCAATTGCCAATTGATGTAGGAGAAAAAGACCCTTCAGAAGCAATTCAAGACTTGTCCATTGGCAAAATTCGTCCAACGGAAGTGAAGGAGAGTACTTCATCCGTCCAAGTGGAAGCTTCTACTTCACGACAAGGTGAACCAAGAATCGACACGGAAGCATCCACAAGTGGGACACACCAAGATAAAGAAAACGAGGAAGTATGTCAAGATGAACATCAACAACCTCCTTCTCCACCACGACAAGAGAACGACGACATCAACAATGGAGAAGGCCAAGAAGAAGAACAAGATGAAGAAGATGTTCAACGAAGACCCAAGCAAAAGCTCTCACGAGTTCAAGCAAGAATTGCCAAAGATCATCCCGTCGAGCAAATCCTCAATGATATACAAACCGGGAGAATCACTCGCTCAAAAACTCGTTTAGCTAACTTTTGTGAAAACTATTCATTCATCTCTAGCATTGAACCAATGAAGGTTGAAGAAGCATTGGAAGATCCAGATTGGATAAACGCTATGCATGAAGAGCTACATAATTTTGAGAGAAACCAAGTTTGGACATTGGTTGAGAAGCCCGACAACAACCACAACATCATTGGTACCAAATGGGTGTTTCGCAACAAGGAAGATGAAGAAGGACAAGTGGTTCACAACAAAGCACGTCTCGTCGCCCAAGGGTACACACAAGTCGAAGGTATGGACTATGGTGAGACGTATGCTCCCGTTGCTAGACTTGAGTCCATTCGCATCTTACTTGCCTATGCTAATCACCATAATATCACCTTGTACCAAATGGACATTAAAAGTGCTTTTCTAAATGGTGAAATAGAGGAGGAAGTTTATGTCAAACAACCTCCCGGCTTTATCAATCCCAAGAAACCAAATCATGTTTACAAACTTCACAAAGCTCTTTATGGTCTTAAACAAGCTCCTAGAGCATGGTATAAATGCTTGACCAAGTTCCTTACTACAAGTGGTTTTGAAATTGGTAAAATTGATTCTACTCTTTTTTACTAAAAGCGTTAATGGAGAATTATTTGTATGCCAAATTTATGTTGATGATATCATATTTGGTTCAACTAACCCTCTCTTTAGTGAAAAGTTTGGAAAGCTAATGTCAGAGAAGTTTGAGATGTCTATGATGAGTGAACTCAAATTCTTTCTCGGGTTGCAAATCAAGCAAACTAAGGAAGGTACATTTGTCTCTCAAACAAAGTACACCAAGGACTTATTCAAGAAGTTCAATATGCAAGAATGCAAAGGTATGTCTACACCCATGCCTACTAGTGGACATAATGATTTAACCAAAGATGGTGAACCAGTTGATCAAAAGGTTTATCGCTCTATGATTGGTTCATTTTTATACCTATGTGCTTCACGTCCCGATATTATGCTGAGTGTGTGTATGTGTGCACGATATCAAGCTGCTCCTAAAGATTGTCATCTTAAGGCTGTGAAAAGGATAGTGAGATATTTAATCCATACACCAAATTTTGGCATTTGGTATCCTAAGAGGTCTTCTTTTGATCTTGTTGGCTATTCCGACTCGGATTATGCCGGAGACAAGGTTGATAGAAAGTCCACTTCGGGTACTTGTCAATTTCTTGGTAGATCTCTTGTGTCTTGGTCCTCCAAGAAACAAAACTCGGTATCCTTATCCACCGCCGAAGCTGAATACATTGCCGCTGGTCCATGTTGCACTCAATTACTTTGGATGACTCAAACTCTTAAAGATTATGGGATTTATGTGAAACATGTTCCACTGCTTTGTGACAATGAAAGTGCTATCAAAATTGGTCATAATCCTGTACAACATTCTCGAACTAAGCATATTGAAGTTCGTCATCATTTCATTCGAGATCATGTTGCTAAGGGTGACATCAATCTTAAGCATGTTCGCACCGACAAGCAATTAGCGGATATATTTACTAAACCACTTGATGAGAAAGCATTTTGCAGGTTGAGAGGAGAATTGAACATCATTGATGCTTCGAACTTGGAGTAGAAACTCCATTGGATACATGCAAGACATGAGCTTATGACTAATCCATGATATATCTCTCATGATAACTATCTTATGTCTTGGATACATTTGTACCTTGCATGTTGTCTAACCCATGCAGGTGCTTGGTTGAATTTAATTCCATGAGATATCAACTCACTCATATCCTGAGCGATCTCTACATCACCAAGACTCTACACAATAGTGGTTGAAGACAAGGAAGCACAAAACCATACAAACATATCCTTTGACAAATTCTATGATTGAGCTTCATGATTGTCATTTTTGGATACACAAGTGCTCTTCCTTGCAAAAACTAACCCATGCAGGTAGATGAACCCAAACTCCAAATGATGCTCCCAACTCTCGATGAGCTACATCAACCTTGAGCACCCACACAAGTTCAACTACATGAGCAAGAACCACATCACCACCCAAGGTATGTTATTCCATCTTAGAGAAGCTTTACTCCAAGACATGAGTCAAAGCAACTCAACAAGATGTGAATACATCACGATGCTTAAACGAAAAATGGTAACCCCATTTTGAGATTAAACGATGAGTATGACCTATGATCAAGTGTTCTAACTTGACTCCTAAGTCAATATACTCTAACATAGGTGACTATGTCACCGCCCAATTCTAGATGAAGTTCTCTTGTGTTCCTTTCTGAGTTATTGCATTTGTCCCTTGCATATTTGTTTCTTTAAAAAAAACTTCATCTAGAAACCTTTTACCCTTTTCTTTTTGATTTTTGTTCTGCATGTTTCTGCATCAAATTCCTTGCAAATCATTGTGAGATCTTACCTGACTAGTGAGCTGAGGTGACAAGTGTTTTCTCTCCGTGATGAACTCGGTTTCACCGAATTGCCATTTTCGGTCCAACCGAATCCCTTCGGTACTACCGAAACATGCCACTCGGTGCCACCGATTTTGCAACAGGAAAAACAGTTTGCCACATATTCTATATTTCTTCTGATCCAGCTCCACTCAATGGATCTTGTCCTCTACAAGCATCACAGTTTTATTCCCTGCTTTGTACTGAATCTCAAGGACCAAACCTATTCGACGGATTCCAGGAGAAACCTTCTTGGAAATTGATGTCAAAGGGGGAGAGAGAGATCACATCAAAGCTTGTAGGAGAGAGAGATCACATCAAGGGAGAGAAACAGTCTCAAGGACCAAACCTACAAGAGAGAAAATATTAAGGGGGAGAGAGAGACCTCAAGGGGGGAGAGAATACTCAAGGATCCCAGATGCTTGATGTTCAATAGGAGAGATGCCACATGTCTTTTTGGGGGAAAGACATGTTCATATGAACTCATTTGAATTTAGTTCTATTCATAACCTTCAGCTCTGATTTTCTGTTTCCTATCTTCTCCCAATATCCCATGTAAGATTCAGGGGGAGCAAGACACCTAAGGGAAAGAAATCAGTCAAATTCATTGCATATCTTTATTCTTGGGGACATGTTGAATTCAATATGGTACCTTGTACTCACCCTCTACATGTCATCCCAATCTTGGTATTCTTGTGGTTTCTTTTGTTTGCTCTGGCTAGTGGACGTACCTGTGTTATCTAACCTTGTTTGTGCAGGTTCATTCCATCCTAAGCCAACTCAAGACCACAAGGTAAGGATATGCATCAAAATCATGAGTATGAGGAGTTCTTGCTTATGTACATAATGTTTGCAAGAAGGACTCATGAGCATGAAGGTATTTTCCTTGATAATCTTTTGCTCTGATGCATATGGCCAAGATACATGTAACACCTTGCCTACTCTGTCATGGTTATGCTCTCACATGCCTCTCTATTTCATATTTACATGAGTGCATACATGTAGGGGGAGCCTATGCTTGTTACATGTCCTTCCAAAGCTTTACTTGCTGTTCTTTTAT
>NC_053026.1:652308858-652405610 GCF_003073215.2 Triticum urartu
AGCTGCACCAGCTCACTGCTCCACCATTCAACATATACACGTATCCGGTTTGTGACTTAGAGTCATCCAGATTTGTGTCGAAGCTAGCGTCGACGTAACCCTTTACGACGAGCTCTTCGTCACCTCCATAAACGAGAAACATTTCCTTAGTCCTTTTCAGGTACTTCAGGATATTCTTGACCGCTGTCCAGTGTTCCTTGCCGGGATTACTTTGGTACCTTCCTACCAAACTTACGGCAAGGTTTACATCAGGTCTGGTACACAGCATGGCATACATAATAGAACCTATGGCTGATGCATAGGGGATGACGCTCATCTCTTCTATATCTTCTGCCGTGGTCGGACATTGAGCTGAGCTCAATTTCATACCTTGTAACACAGGCAAGAACCCCTTCTTGGACTGATCCATTTTGAACTTCTTCAAAATCTTATCAAGGTATGTGCTTTGTGAAAGACCTATGAGGCGTCTTGATCTATCTCTATAGATCTTGATGCCTAATATATAAGCAGCTTCTCCAAGGTCCTTCATTGAAAAACTCTTATTCAAGTAGGCCTTGATGTTGTCCAAGAGTTCTATATCATTTCCCATCAAAAGTATGTCATCTACATATAATATGAGAAATGCTACAGAGCTCCCACTCACTTTCTTGTAAACGCAGGCTTCTCCATAAGTCTGCGCAAACCCAAACGCTTTGATCATCTCATCAAAGCGAATGTTCCAACTCCGAGATGCTTGCACCAGCCCATAAATCGAGCGTTGGAGCTTGCACACCTTGTCAGCATTCTTAGGATCGACAAAACCTTCCGGCTGCATCATATACAACTCTTCCTTAAGGAAACCATTAAGGAATGCCGTTTTGACGTCCATTTGCCATATCTCATAATCGTAGAATGCGGCAATTGCTAACATGATTCGGACGGACTTTAGCTTCGCTACCGGTGAGAAAGTCTCATCGTAGTCAATTCCTTGAACTTGTCGATAACCCTTAGCAACAAGCCGAGCTTTATAGATGGTCACATTACCATCCGCGTCTGTCTTCTTCTTGAAGATCCATTTATTTTCTATGGCTCGTCGTTCAACGGGCAAGTCAGTCAAAGTCCATACTTTGTTTTCATACATGGATCCTATCTCGGATTTCATAGCTTCTAGCCATTTGTCGGAATCCGGGCCTGCCATCGCTTCTTCATAGTTCGAAGGTTCACTGTTGTCTAACAACATGATTTCCAAGACAGGGTTGCCGTACCACTCTGGTGCGGAACGTGTCCTTGTGGACCTTCGAATTTCAGTAGGAGCTTGATCAGAAGTATCTTGATCATCATCAATAACTTCCTCTCTAGTCGGTGCAGGCGCCTCAGGAACATTTTCTTGAGTTGCGCCATTTTCCGGTTCAAGAGGTAATACTTCATCAAGTTCTACTTTCCTCCCACTTACTTCTTTCGAGAGAAACTCTTTCTCCAGAAAGGATCCATTCTTGGCAACAAAGATCTTGCCTTCGGATCTGAGGTAGAAGATATACCCAATGGTTTCTTTAGGGTATCCTATGAAGACGCATTTTTCCGATTTGGGTTCGAGCTTTTCAGGTTGAAGTTTCCTGACATAAGCATCGCATACCCAAACTTTTAGAAACGACAGCTTAGGTTTCTTCCCAAACCATAATTCAAACGGTGTCGTCTCAACGGATTTCGACGGAGCCCTATTTAAAGTGAATGCGGCAGTCTCTAAAGCATAGCCCCAAAAAGATAACGGCAAATTGGTAAGAGACATCATAGATCGCACCATATCCAATAGAGTGCGATTACGACGTTCGGACACACCATTACGCTGAGGTGTTCCAGGCGGCGTGAGTTGTGAAACTATTCCACATTTTCTTAAGTGTGTGCCAAATTCGTGACTCAAGTATTCTCCTCCACGATCTGATCGTAGAAACTTGATTTTCCTGTCACGTTGATTCTCAACTTCACTCTGAAATTCCTTGAACTTTTCAAAGGTTTCAGACTTGTGTTTCATTAAGTAGACATACCCATATCTACTTAAGTCATCAGTGAGGGTGAGAACATAATGATAGCCACCGCGAGCCTCAACACTCATTGGACCGCACACATCAGTATGTATGATTTCCAATAAGTTGGTTGCTCGCTCCATTGTTCCTGAGAATGGAGTCTTGGTCATTTTACCCATGAGGCATGGTTCGCACGTGTCAAATGATTCATAATCAAGAGACTCCAAAAGTCCATCTGCATGGAGCTTCTTCATGCGTTTGACACCTATGTGACCAAGGCGGCAGTGCCACAAGTATGTGGGACTATCGTTATCAACTTTACATCTTTTGGTATTCACACTATGAATATGTGTAATATTACGTTCGAGATTCATTAAGAATAAACCATTGACCATCGGAGCATGACCATAAAACATATCTCTCATATAAATAGAACAACCATTATTCTCAGATTTAAATGAGTAGCCATCTCGTATTAAACGAGATCCCGATACAATGTTCTTGCTCAAACTTGGCACGAAATAACAATTATTGAGGTTTATAACTAATCCCGTAGGTAAATGTAGAGGTAGCGTGCCGACGGCGATCACATCAACCTTGGAACCATTCCCGACGCGCATCGTCACCTCGTCCTTTACCAGTCTCTGTTTATTCTGCAGCTCCTGCTGTGAGTTACAAATATGAGCAACGGCACCGGTATCAAATACCCAGGAGTTACTACGAGTACTGGTAAGGTACACATCAATTACATGTATATCACATATACCTTTTGTTTTGCCGGCCTTCTTGTCCGCTAAGTATTTGGGGCAGTTCCGCTTCCAGTGACCCTTCCCTTTGCAATAAAAGCACTCCGTCTCAGGCTTGGGTCCATACTTTGACTTCTTCTTCCCAGCAGCTTGCTTGCCGGGCGCGGCAACTTACTTGCCATCTTTCTCAAAGTTCTTTTTACCCTTGCCCTTCTTGAACTTAATGGTTTTATTGACCATCAACACTTGATGTTCCCTCTTGACTTCTACCTCTGCTGATTTCAGCATTGCAAATACTTCAGGAATGGTCTTTTCCATCCCCTGCATATTGAAGTTCATCACAAAGCTCTTGTAGCTTGGTGGAAGCGACTGGAGGATTCTGTCAATGACCGCATCATCCGGGAGATTAACTCCCAGCTGAGTCAAGCGGTTATGTAACCCAGACATAGTGAGTATGTGCTCACTAACAGAACTATTTTCCTCCATCTTACAGCTGAAGAATTTGTCGGAGACTTCATATCTCTCGACCCGGGCATGAGCTTGGAAAACCATTTTTAGCTCTTCAAACATCTCATATGCTCCATGTCTCTCAAAACGCTTTTGGAGCCCCGGCTCTAGGTTGTAAAGCATGCCGCACTGAACGAGGGAGTAGTCATCAGTACGTGTCTGCCAAGCGTTCATAGCGTCTTGGTTCTGTGGGACGGGTGGATCACCTAGCGGTGCTTGTAGGACATAATCTTTCTTGGCAGCTATGAGGATGATCCTCAGGTTCCGGACCCAGTCCGTATAGTTGCTGCCATCGTCTTTCAGCTTGGTTTTCTCTAGGAACGCGTTGAAATTGAATACAACGTTGGCCATTTGATCTACAAGACATATTGTAAAGATTTTAGACTAAGTTCATGATAATTAAGTTCATCTAATCAAATTATTAATGAACTCCCACTTAGATAGACATCCCTCTTCTAGTCATCTAAGTATAACATGATCCGAGTTGGCTAGGCCGTGTCCGATCATCACGTGACACGGACTAGTCAACGTCGGTGAACATCTTCATGTTGATCGTATCTTCTATACGACTCATGATCGACCTTTCGGTCTTCTGTGTTCCGAGGCCATGTCTATGCACATGCTAGGCTCGTCAAGTCAACCTAAGTGTATTGCGTGTGTAAATCTGTCTTACACCCGTTGTATGTGAACGTAAGGATCTATCACACCCGATCATCACGTGGTGCTTCGAAACGACGAACTGTAGCAACGGTGCACAGTTAGGGGGAACACTTTCTTGAAATTATTATGAGGGATCATCTTATTTACTATCGTCGTTCTAAGCAAACAAGATGCAAAACATGATAAACATCACATGCAATCAAATAATAATAGTGACATGATATGGCCAATATCACATAGCTCCTTTGATCTCCATCTTGGGGCTCCATGATCATCCTGTCACCGTCATACTCATCGACATGTAAGTTGTGATTCCTATTACAATAGCATGAACATCTCATACATCACATATAGATCATTCATCATTCATCACAACTTTGGCCATATCACATCACATAGCATACCCTGCAAAAAACAAGTTAGACGTTCTCTAATTGTTGTTTGCATGTTTTACGTGGCTGCTATGGGTTTCTAGCAAGAACGTTTCTTACCTACGCAAAGACCACAACGTGATATGCCAATTGCTATTTACCCTTCATAAGGACCCTTTTCATCGAATCCGATCCGACTAAAGTAGGAGAGACAGACACCCGCTAGCCACCTTATGCAACTAGTGCATGTCAGTCGGTGGAACCTGTCTCACGTAAGAGTACGTGTAAGGTCGGTCCGGGCCGCTTCATCCCACGATGCCGCCGAATCAAGATAAGACCAGTAACGGCAAGCATATTGAACAAAATCAACGCCCACAACTACTTTGTGTTCTACTCGTGCAAGAGAACTACACATAGACCTAGCTCTGATACCACACTGTTGGGGAACGTTGCAGAAAACAAAAATTTTCCTACGGTTTCACCAAGATCCATCTAGGAGTTCATCTAGCAACGAGTGATTAGATGCATCTACGTACCTTGTAGATCGCGAGCGGAAGCGTTCAAAGAACGGGGATGATGTAGTCGAACACGACGTGATCAAATCACCGATGATCTTAGCACCGAACGGACGATGCCTCCGCGTTCAACACACGTACGGAACGGATGACGTCTCCTCCTTTCTTGATCCAGCAAGGGGGGAAGAGAGGTTGATGAAGATCCAGCAGCACGACGGCGTGGTGGTGGATGCAGGGCGTCACAGTAGCAGGGCTTCGCCTATACTACGAGAGAGAGACGTAACGGGGAGAGAGGAAGCACCAAAGGCTGAGGTATGAAGTCCTCCCTCTCCTCACTATATATAGGAGGGCCAAGGGGGGGGTGGTGCGCAGCCTAGGAGATCAATCTCCTAGGTGCGGCGGCCAGGGCCAGGGGAGGTTTCCCTCCCCCCCCAAGGCACTTAGGGGTGCCTTCCACTAGTGGGACTCCTCCCATATGGAAACCCTAGGCGCATGGGCCTAGTAGGGCTGGTGCCCTTGGCCCATGTAGGCCAAGGCGCACCCCCTACAGCCCATGTGGCCCCCGGGATAGGTGGCCCCACCCGGTGGGCCCCCAGGACTCCTCCGGTGGTCCCGGTACAATACCGATAACCCCGAAACTTGTCCCGATGGCCGAAACAGCACTTCCTATATATAATTCTTTACCTCCGGACCATTCCGGAACTCCTCGTGACGTCCGGGATCTCATCCGGGACTCCGAACAATATTCGGGTTACTGCATATACATATCTTCACAACCCTAGCGTCACCGAACCTTAAGTGTGTAGACCCTACGGGTTCGGGAGACAAGCAGACATGACCGAGACGACTCTCCAGTCAATAACCAACAGCGGGATCTGGATACCCATGATGGCTCCCACATGCTCCACGATGATCTCATCGGATGAACCACGATGTCGAGGATTAATCAACCCCGTATACAATTCCCTTTGTCAATCGGTATGTTACTTGCCCGAGACTCGATCGTCGGTATCCCAATACCTTGTTCAATCTCGTTACCGGCAAGTCACTTTACTCGTACCGTAATGCATGATCCCGTGATCAACCACTTGGTCACCTTGAGCTCATAATGATGATGCATTACCGAGTGGGCCCAGTGATACCTCTCCGTTATATGGAGTGACAAATCCCAGTCTCGATCCGTGTCAACCCAACAGACACTTTCGGAGATACCTGTAGTGCACCTTTATAGTCACCCAGTTACGTTGTGACGTTTGATACACCCAAAGCACTCCTACGGTATCCGGGAGTTACACGATCTCATGGTCAAAGGAAAAGATACTTGACATTGGAAAAGCTCTAGCAAACGAACTACACGATCTTTGTGCTATGCTTAGGATTGGGTCTTGTCCATCACATCATTCTCCTAATGATGTGATCCCGTTATCAATGACATCCAATGTCCATAGCCAGGAAACCATGACTATCTATTGATCAACGAGCTAGTCAACTAGAGGCTTACTAGGGACATATTATGGTCTATGTATTCACACGTGTATTACGATTTCCGGATAATACAGTTATAGCATGAATAAAGAAAATTATCATGAACAAAGAAATATAATAATAATGCTTTTATTATTGCCTCTAGGGCATATTTCCAACACCTTCTTGGCGGCGGCTTCGGGAAGCTCTGCCGGAAAATAGTCACCAGAAATCAACTTCCTCTTCTTGCTCTGTCCAGTTGATGGCGTTACAGACGGTTGAGTCAGCTTGAGCACAAAGATCCCTGGTTCCACAGGTAACTTAAGTGCGCCGCACTTTGATAGGCCATCGGCAATGGCGTTCTGAGCTCTTGGAACATGCTCCATCTATAGGCCATCAAAGTGCTCTTCTAGCTTTCTCACTTCGTCGACGTAGGCTTCCATCAACGGATTCTGATAGCTCTTGTTCACTTGGCGGACGACAAGCTGCGAGTCACCCCTGACAATGAGCTTCTAGATCCCAAGGTCTGCCGCGATCCTGAGACCGGCAAGCAAGCCTTCATACTCTGCAGTATTGTTTGTCGCTTGCTCCTTGGGAAAGTGCATCTGGACTACGTACTTGAGGTGCTCTCCAGTGGGTGCGACAAGCAGCACGCCAGCGCCGGCGCCTTGCAGCGAAAAGGCACCATCAAAGTACATCAGCCACTCTTTGCTTGCTTCCTCGACGGGGATGCTCGTTTCTGGAATTTCTTCATCTGGTGTTGGCGTCCATTCTGCTATGAATTCTGCCAATGCTTTGCTTTGGATAGTTGAAGTACTCTCAAACTTGAGGCCAAAACTTGACAGTTCCAGTGCCCACTCAACAATCCTGCCTGTCGCTTCTGGATTCTGTAGTATCCTCTTCAGCGGAAAACGAGTAACAACTGTGATCTCATGTGCTTGGAAGTAATGGCGCAGCTTTCTCGAGGCCATGAGAAGGCCGAAAAGCAATTTCTGCATGCCAGAGTACCTTGACCTAGCCCCCTGCAGAAGGGAACTGACAAAGTAAACAGGGCGCTGCACCATTCTCTTCTGTATCTCTTCGCGCGTCTGCGCAGATCCATCCTTGTCGGGACCAGAACTTGTCGGGGAAGCCCCCTGCTTGTCGCTGGATGCACCTGCCGTGGTTGCTGGCTCGTCATCTGCCTCCCTCTCTGCTACTAACGCAGCACTAACCACTTGATTGGTTGCCGCTATATACAGCAGCAACTTCTCTTGTGGCTTAGGTGCGACAAGTGTTGGAGTGGAGGACAGGTATCTATTCAAGTCTTGCAGCGCAGCCTCCGCTTTCGGAGTCCATTTCATTGGACCTGCCTTTTTCAATATTTTGAAAAACGGCAGGGCGCGCTCAGCAGACCTAGAGATAAACCTGCTGAGAGCAGCCACGCAACCGGCAAGTCTTCGTACATCCTTGACGCGCTTTGGTGCTTCAATCTGCTCAATGGCCTTGATCTTGCCGGGATTGGCTTCGATTCCCCGCTGAGACACGAAGAACCCGAGAAGCTTGCCGGAGGGGACTCCAAACACACACTTCTTGGGGTTGAGCTTGAGGTTGATCTTGCGCAGATTTGCAAAGGTCCCGTCTAAATCTTGCATCAGAGTTGCCTTGTCCTTGCTCTTGACCACTATGTCATCCATGTAGGTTTCCACATTTCTATGTATTTGTGGCTCAAGAGCGACATGGACTACCCTTGCAAATGTTGAACCAGCATTTTTTAAACCGAAAGGCATCCGTATGAAACAGTACGTGCCACATGGAGTGATGAATGCGGTCTTCTCCTCATCCTCTTCTGCCATGAAGATCTGATGGTATCCTGAGTATGCGTCCAGAAATGAAAGCAAGTCACATCCGGCCGTGGAGTCGACAATCTAGTCAATGCGCGGTAACGGAAATGGGTCTTTGGGACAAGCTTTGGTAACATCGGTAAAGTCGATACAAAGTCTCCATTTCCCATTCGCCTTGCGCACGACTACAGGATTGGCCAACCACGTAGGATAGAGCACTCCTCTGACAAGGCCTGCTGCTTCCAACTTCTTGATCTCTTCTGCGATGAATTCTTGGCGCTCCACTTCTTGCTTCCTGACCTTCTGCTTGACGGGCCGCGCATGAGAACAAACGACAAGATGGTGCTCAATTACTTCCCTGGGAACACCGGGGATGTCAGACGGTTGCCACGCAAACACGTCGACGTTCGCCCGCAGGAAAGCAATGAGCGCGCTTTCCTATTTAGGGTCGAGAGTGGCACTGATGGTGAAGGTACCACCAGTGCCGTACTCCTTGGCGGACACCTTCTTGGTCTCTGGCGGTGCTGCCATTGTCTTCTTACACTTGCCGGTGGAGCTCGATGGTGCGTCCTCGACGGCAGCGCAGCACTCCGAAGAGGTGCGCTTGCCGGAGTGGGCATCAGAACTCTTGCCGGACTTGGTCTTCTTCTTCCCCCCGGGAGCTTCGACGGCAGATGACTTGCAATCTGTTGCAGCTGCCGCTTCCCGGTAGATCTTGTCGGCGCAGATAAGAGCATCCTTCTTGTCGCCAGGGACAGAGATGACGCTTATCGGGCCTGGCATCTTCAGCATGTTGTATGCGTAGTGAGAGGCTGCCATGAACTTGGCGAGTGCTGGACGGCCGAGTATCCCATTGTAAGGCAACGGAAAATCGGCAACGTCAAAAGTGACCCTCTCAGTCCTGAAGTTCGCCTCGCTACCAAATGTTACTGGCAACGTGACCTTCCCCTTCGGCTTGCTCCTTCCCGGGTTGATTCCTTGGAATGTGCCGGTCTCTTCAAGCTCGCTGTCAGGGATCTGGAGTTTCTAGAGTACAGCAGAGGAGATCAGGTTCAAGCTGGTCCCGCCGTCAACTAGCATCTTAGTGACCTTGAGGTTGCGGATAGTTGGTGAAACCAACATCGGCAAGCACCCGACCGCAGTTGTGCGATCAGGGTGGTCCTCAATATCAAAGATGATAGGCGTGCTGGACCATTTCAGAAGCTTGCGTGACTCGACAGGTGGTTCCGCCGCATTAACTTCCCGCACCCACTGCTTGAGTTGGCGGTGCGAAGTATGCAGAGAAGCGCCGCCGTCAACGCACAAGACCTCTGTGGCTTTCTGGAACTCCTGCTCACTGGTCTCGACATCATCCATGTCTTCGTCGTCGTCGTCATCTTCATCCTTGTCGCGGCCGCGGGGAGGTCTGTCTCCTTGCCGCTGCTTGGCCTTGCCGCGGCGTCCTCCCCGGCCGGCGCGCTTCTTGCCGGATTCTCTAGCGCCTCCTTGGGCCCTCTCCTTGTCGCGTCGCTCGTATTCAGCCTTTTGCTTCTGGACAAGCTGCTCGACCTTCTTGCAGCTCTGGAGAACATGGCCCTTGGTGCGGTGGATCTTGCAGTACTGCTTGTCGGTGTCGTCTTGCTTGTCGGCGACTGCCACAGCCTGGCAGTTGGTGCATGCGGCAATCTCCTTGCCGGAGCTACCAGGTTTGGCTTTCTTGGCGCCACCTTCGTTGCCGGACTGCTCAACGACTAGCACATCTTTGCCTTTCTTCTTCCTGTTGTTCCGCCGCCGGTTTCTCTTTGCCGGGGCAGCATCCTCGCTGTCAGATCCTCCTGCTCCTGTATTCTCTCCGGGGAGTTTCCTCCCTTCCTCAGCACGTGCACACTTGTCGGCCAGGGCATACAGCTCACTGACGTCTCTGATCTTGCACATCGCCATCTCCTCCTGCATCATGCGGTTACGCACGTTCTGATGGAATGCGCTGATGACCGCGGCAGGGTGGACATCTGGGATGTTGTGCTGTACACGGCTGAATCTCTGAATGTACTTGCGCAGGGGCTCTCCTTCCTTTTGGGCGAGCAGATGAAGGTCACTCTCTTGGCCATGAGGTTTGTGGCCGCCTGTAAAGGCGCCGACAAACTGATGGCATAGGTCTGCCCAGGAGGATATGGAGTTGTCTGGCAAGTGCATGAGCCAGGACCTGACGTTGGGCTTGAGCACCAGCGGGAAGTAGTTGGCAAGGATCTTGTCGTCCCGCCCCCCGGCAGCCTGCACCGCGATGGTGTAGATGCTGAGGAACTCCGACGGATGCGACTTGCCGTCGTACTTCTTTGGTACGTCTGGCTTGAAATTCTTCGTGCTGGGCCACTGGACTTGCCGCAGCTCACGAGTAAACGCAGGGCAACCTACCGCGTACGGCAAGTCGCCTGGTTCCCCTGGCGCATGCATGTCGACAGAGGGCCCAGCGCGCTGGTCCGATTGACGTCGCGCTTCTCTTCGGCGCTCGATGCGAGTACGAGCGTCTTCTTGCTGTCGTTCGTGAAGAACTTGGCGCTGATCGCGACGAGCTCGTGGATCTGATGACGCGGTGGAGTCACTGTCGAGGTGGATCCGGCGAGTCGGCGATCTTGGCCTTCGGGGCGGAGAGTGCACAGTGGTTGCACCCCCACCGGTCTTGTCGCCACCGGCTCGTGCCTGGCTGACTTGCCGCGGCTGCGACGTGCTCGGCTGCCGTTGAGTGTCGCCGTTGGCGAAGCCGATGAGACTCTGAATGGTGGCCCTCCAGTCGTCGATCTTGTCTGCCGTTGGAGGTTAGTCCAGGAGCAGTTGAGCTCGCGCCAAAGCTTCTGCTCTAGTGGCGGGTGGTGGTGGCGAACGGTGCGAGGAGCGGGATATGCTCGGACTTCTAACTATGTTAGAAGGAGCAGTGTCCCGTCCTGGCGACCGTGCCTCGCTCGTGCCAGAATGTTGGCGTGCATGCTGGTCTTGAGCACTCCGAGATCCACCAGCTCGATCTTGGTCCAGCAAACGCATGGTATCGTGAGTACCATGACGCTGCCGGTCCCGCGCCTTCTGAGATGGGCGCGGTGCATGTACGGACGCCGAGGTCTTGGAGTGCGCCCGGTCATTGTGGGAGCCGGCTACGCCGCCGATGGGCAGCGCAGCCTTGTCCTTGGACCTGGCAACACCGTGAGCTCCCTCGTCGACGCCCGTTCTTCCGCCGGTGTCTGCCCCATCAGCCGTTTGCTCCGGCGGTGGTGGGTTCGGTGCGGACGGAGCAGCCGCCTCCGAAGCCTTCTTCTTCGGCGGCATGTCGATGAAGATGATGAAGATCTAGCTCGTGTGAACGCCAGATCTGGTTCACACAACCTCGACGCCCCTACCTGGCGCGCCAAAGATGTCGGGGGACTAACCCACGAGCACCTATGGGACCGGCGGACCGAGTCCCTTTCGGTTCGGCGGGGGCGAGGGTCGCACGAAGAGCGGATCGAAGCGAAGCACACGAGCAATTTACCCAGGTTCGGGCCGCACGGATGCGTAAAACTCTACTCCTGCTTTGTGGTTTGTATTGAGTTCTTGCTCGGGAGCGCGGAGTGCTAGAGTACACCCCAGCGGCTAACGAGACCGAGCGTGAGTGTTCTCCTTTTCCCTAACTCCCTCTATGTTGCGCATGGGTCTCCTTTTATATGCTCAAGGGGTCACCAACAGGTGGCAACGTAGACAAGGGCAAAAAATGAAAAGGTGTTGCGGTTGGTACAACTACCTGCTACAGCGTATCATACCTAACCCTGACGGCAGGGGACAAGGGCATTAAATGCCCGTCTGCGTCGCCTAAATAGTGCAAAAGGGACCGTCAGGGACGCCACTGCTCGCCACGATGGCAATCTTGTCAGCGCCGCTTGCCACCGCGCGCCGCTGGCTGCACATCCTCCCGCCACGTACGCCTGGAAGGGTCCCAGAGCGACACGTTGGTGGATGTGCTGGAGCGCGGGCACAGAGTGGTGGCTTGCCGCGGCAAGCACCTTGCCGCGGTCGTGGTCTTGTCGCGTCCGGGAGCTTGTCGCTCACCGGGCCTTGCCGGGACGCGTGGCGCGTCGCGGCAAATTCCTTGAGATGCCTTGGTTGGCCTTCCCGGCAAGCTCCTCTTGCCGGGGTCTTGAGATGCCTTTGTTGGCCTTCCCGGCAAGCTCCTCTTGCCGGGGTCTTGTCTCCTTGGCTTGGATACTTTGTTCTTGAATGGCTCCAAAGGAACCACAAAGGACCTTGGCGGTCACCCGGCAAGCCTTGCCGCGGGATGCTGCGACTGCCCGTGCACAAGTTCGGGATACTAGGGTACCCCTATTCTAGTACACCGACACAGTTGCTGTCCAAAATTCTGTTGCTCTGATGTATTGATGGATTGTTGTCGAAAATTCAGTTTGCTCTGTTCATTGATGGACTGTTGCTGTCGACAGTTCAGTTTGCTTTTGTTTATTGATCGATTGATGCACCATGCCGTCCAAACTTCAGTGGTACTGTAGTATTTCCCCTCTGATGTATTGACATTCTAGTATTGTTAAGTTAACTAAACGCACCATCGTCCATCAGGCGGTGTCTGATGTATGCGTTGCATTATTTGGCTGTTTAAAAGTTCAGTATACTAGTGCACACACGAACTGCTCGGGCTGGATCGAGCCAGAGGCAAAACGAGCCGAGCCTCTAGAAACAGGCTCGTTCAACCAATGAGCCGAGCCGAGCTCGGCTCGCTTTAGGCGAGCCAAAGCCGGGCTCGGACTAAACTTGGCTCGGCTCGGCTCGTGTCCAGCCCTAAACCCCAGCGTCTACCCCGTCGTCTTGCGCGCGGCCGGCTTCTCGAGCTCCCAGGTCGATGCTTCGTCGGAGCAATCAAGTGGGGTAGGTTGGGACGTCGCCGCTAGTTCACCAAATCAGTTTCACGGCATGATTAGGGCTGGACGAGTACAAACATCTCTCCTGGATGGAAGGTACGTACTTGGCTAGTTTCACACAATGGGGTGGCGTTTTACCTATCTGATTGGCGTTTTGTTTTGTTTAGACGAAATTTTAGCTTTCTCACGTCGAAATCTTACCTAGCTAGGGCATGGTGTTCTGCCGTCGTGGTGGCCCTTGTCCGTTTCAGATTTAGGCAGCTGATTCTAATAGGAAAAATCAGAAGTTAAAAAAAACAGCTATTTGGAATCAGTTTTGCCAACAAAGTTTTTTTTAACTGGGCTACCCCCATAACGGGAATACAAAGTCTTAACCAGTAATTAACCAGAAATACAGTAGCCAGGAAAGAGAAGTAGCGAGGTCGTAATACCACCTTTGGCAGTGAAACTGAATCTGGATTCGGACCATTTGCAGTGCAATTGCCTAAAGCACATCCGGATGTACTTCACTGGCAAAGCTAATTCGCATGTGATTCGAAGCCAACTGAAGTTAAAACAAACAGGGTCGAAAAGCTAGACAATTGTAAGCCACAATCCGAGCAAAGGTTGAACTCTGGAGACAAGCAGGCGCTAAATGTCTAGAACCTCCATTCGCTGAACCCCCAGCAGGCATAGGCTAACTTCTTTGGGGCTGTTTTGTAGCTCCCTCTTTTTAGCATCTTCTTCTTTTTAATCCTTCTGTTTGATCCTCGGATCCACCACATGTATTCCTTTTCCGCTGCTTTCTGCTATCAATCAATGCAAGCCAGCAATACTGGATCTTTCAAAAAAAGAAAAGAAAAGCTAGACAATAACCCGACAGACCCGACTTTAATTCTCTAGCCCAATGATGAAACCAGACCTGCTAAAAAGGTTGATGGTCTTAAACATTACAAACTAAAATACACTAAAGTATAAATTATTACTCACATAGTCACATGACAAAAATAATTTGCACCATCAATCCAATGTGGCAATGAGATTGACATTTTGTTTTGTGTAGATGAATTTTTAGCTTACTCTCTTGTTAGCTAGGACGACATGACGTTCCATTCCTATTAGATGAAAAGCTTGAACAGAGGCACCTTATTTGACATAGTGATAAACCTAGAACAGCTATTGAAGGTCCTAATTACCCCCCTCCCCCCCCTCGGGACGCGCACACACGTACACAATGTTTTAATCATTCCGTTGCCACATACGCCAAATATCAAATTCAAGATATAAGTCATTACTCTCGTGACTATCTTTTTTTCTTCCAGAAACTTAATTAATCAAACTTGGAAAAATACCATTAGATCTATCATAAGAACAACAACAATAACAACACAAATAATAACAATAACAGTTATTTTCCCTATGAAGATAACTACCCAGTCTGTGTGTAAATAGATACATTATTTTTGGCTATTGATATTTCCTTCAAGATGTATCTTTGACCGTTATATTTGATATCTATATGTTAGCTAGTCAAAGAATATGAAAAATATTTTTATGATAGACCTAATGGTATTATTTTCACTTTGCCATTCTGAATATATTCTTATATAGTTGAAAAAGTTTGATTGCACACACTTTGTATGACATCGTGCCAAGGAGGAGATTATAAGGGGTTGGGAAGGATTGTATCTTGGAGATGAACAGCTTTAGACAAAGACTGCCATATTTGTTCTTTATTTTCTTTCGGCTGAATTGGGTCACAAAGGGACTTGATCCCTCCCAGACCAGCCATTTATGAAGTTCTGCTTAAAAACCACTTATGAAGTCATGTATATTTGAACAGAGATACTCCATGCATCCCAAAATATGGTGTATTTTTTTACTAGCTTTCATAAAGTTTGATAGAGAAAAAAAATTATAATGTACAACAAAATTGAATGTTATCAGAAACAAATGTTCATTCTATGGCTCCTTCGCGCGACGCAATCATGCCACCTTGGGGTGCATGCTTTTTTTTGTCCGCCTCCATGGCATGCAAAGAAAATGAGTAACACCTCTGTGAACCGTTCCATATGCACGCAAAGAGACACATCATCCCACGAAAAGCTGAATTTGTAAAATCAAAATATTTTGCAGCTTGAAATATTTCTCCAGTTGATAATCCATTTCCACTGTTGGCTTTATATTGACAAGGGCTACAGAGCAGGATTCCCCTTCATCTAAAAAAAATACTGTATGTTCGATCAATTTTTTTTCTGGAACTCTTTTGGTACTAGGCAATAAAAATCTAGGACAACAGTCGGCCACTAATTTGTCCAATGTAGGTACGCACTTATGCATGCAGCTTCATTATTATCAGAACAAATCTTGCTAAAACGAAGTTGACTAAGACTTGGTTATGTCTCAGTCGATGATATATTTACGAGATCTTACATTAAGATTCATGCATTTTTTCTTCAGTTTTTTTTTCCTTTTTTCTTTCTTAAATGTTGTATGTCACTTGATCGAGACCTAGCCACACACTACCCTATCAGGATATTTCCAATAAAGTCGTTAGAACTAAGCATTAGACACGCACGCTAATTTTGCCTGTATTTTTGCAGCGAGTGTCAAGCTAGCAAAGCAATGTCAGGAGCAGGGCGACCGGACATCTTTGGTGGCACCGTCCTAGGAGAAACGACGGCGAGCATTATTCCTCCGTGGCTCCGCCGCTACAAAGATACAAACTGCTGCGGTGCCTGTCCTCAAGCAGACGTACGTATAACACATCTAGATACATTATACATGTGGCTACTGTATTTCACTCATGAAGTGATGATCCGATGAATTAATTACCGGCTGTGACA
Organism: Triticum urartu; assembly: GCF_003073215.2. Taxonomy (NCBI): domain Eukaryota; kingdom Viridiplantae; phylum Streptophyta; class Magnoliopsida; order Poales; family Poaceae; genus Triticum; species Triticum urartu. Next base: position 652,324,638 of record NC_053026.1, read on the forward strand.
CATGCAGGCTGCTTGCCGCCGGCTGAAGTTCACGGAGCTCAGCGCGACAAATCACAGGATCCTCTGTGATGCGCTCGAGCTGCGCGTTCCGCGACACGGGAGCATCGTCGCCGGCACATCGAGCACGGTACTCCGGTGCCGATCGGGCGTGACGAGGAGGAGGCTGTCTAGCTCGTTGTCGACCTGGCTGCTCTTCATAGGAAGGGACGGTGGCGGCAAGATGGCGGTTGCTCGGGAGCTCGCGAGGCTTGTGTTTGACTCCTACGCTGAGTTCACCACACTGCATGTGCAGGGTGACCCCGACATTCCCGCACGCAGCGGCATGCTAACCCACAAGAGGCCGAGATCACCGGACAACGGCAATGGTGGCGACCTCGGGGCGAGGCTGTTCGAAGCGTTCACGGAGAACCCTCACCGCCTTATATTGATCGACGACGTTGACAGACTGGATCGTGATTCGGAGATGCGCATCAGAAACGCCGTCGCGGATGGAGGAATGGTGACGGGATGCAACGGCGACGTGGTCGGCCTGGAGGATGCCATCGTAGTGCTGAGCGCCTCTGACGTGTTGGACTCGAGGTACGTAGCTTCATCTTCCTCCCCACGGGTAAAGCGACGCTTTAGTGGACAGAACCGTGAGGAAGGTGACGCCACGGAGATGGAAGTGAGATGTCGTCGTCGTCATGGTTGGGATTTGAACGTTTGTGCAGTGGATGAGGAAGAGGAGGAGGAGGAGGAGGAGGAGGACAGTTTAGCAGATGACGGGGGGATCATGAATGTCGTGGATGGTGTTTTCCTATTCAATTAGCAGATTTTTTTGGGGTACCATTCTAGGCATTTCAAAGGGTTCTGAATTGTTATATTTCGCCTTCAGAATTTATTGTCTTGAATTAAGAAGATTTTTTTACCTCCCCATTTTTATTTCAGAATGATAACACAACAATGTTTAACAGTCACCACTCACCACTCACCACATTTGTCTTGAGTTGGTGAAGATGTTAAATCAGTGAGGAAAGCAATGTGTCATCTTTAGCTTCCTTAATTAATGAGATTGCGCGTCTCAAGTCTGGAAAGAGAATTTTGTACTAGTACTCATGTTTGTAGAAGACGAACGCCGAAGAGCTGTTTGGCTCCACTCAGGTCTGAATGGATTGGAGCAGTTCTGTCGTGCGGATTGTAGTAGCATTATTTGAGTGATACAATTATGATCACAAAATAAATATTTTACAGTCACCACATTTACACAGTTTTTTTTTGAGGTCAAAGCAACGCTTTATAACTTAACGGTGCTCGCGCAAATCGCTCGAGGCACAAGCAGCCACTTGGGCTGGTACATCAGACCCCCAGTTCATGACATGGTCTACTGGGTACAACCGGCCAATATTGGCTAATTCATGCGCTACAGCATTGGCACTATTTTACAGTCACCACATTTACACAGTTGACCACAACATCCAATTTATTTGTCCAACTAAAGATCCCACGAAACCCCTCAACAGCCGAGCAGCCATGTCATTAAACACCAAGTCGCAACCATTTACGTAGTAAGCAAATATTCAGAATACTACTATTAAGGTTCACTGCCCCAAACCACCCATGTCTTTACCAAAACTGTTGGTAGACAGATTGCAAATGATTCTAATCTATTCCATTGATGATCATTCCTTATATACAACGGGAAGGGGCGCAAGTGAAGGGATGCGTCCCCTCGATGGGGAAGGACGAACCATCGTGTCGATTGCAGGCTTGGCAATTGCACGTGTAATTACAAAAAGAGGATTATCTCCTTAATCATAATAATAATTAAATCCTAACACTCCCCCTAATCCTCGTTTGTCCTTGTGATTGATCATCGTTGAAATAGTCTCCTCCAAAAACCCTGTGGGAAAAATATGAGAAGACATACATAATATGTCATAGAAAACTCCTTCCAAAAACCCAGTGGGAAAATAAGAAGAAAATGACACATCACAATGCTTGTATTACTATTGCCTCATTAAAAACCTCTTATGAGAAACCATATAGGAAAAAACTCATAAAGGAAAAGAGCGCAATATCAAAGATCTGGAGAGATCTTGAACAGGTTATCATTCAGGAGGGCACTCCCCCTGAACCTTGCAAAAGTCATCTTGTACCTCATCATTAACATCTTTCATGAAGGAAGAACTTGGTAAAGATTTTGTGAACATATCACACAAATCACACATGACTTTGCTTCCAAAATATTTATCTTCCCACTTTTCAACTCACGATGAAGAAAATATTTTCAGAGTAATATACTTTGTAATATTGCTCATTATAACCTATCTGCATCTATGTAATACAAACAACATTATCTTCATAGATAATGGTGGGTGATTCCTACCAATCAAACTCACCCGAACTTTCAACAAAGTTCATCATTCTGTAAAGTCAAACATATTCAGATGTTGCTTCATACATTTAGAATGATTAGTGGATGCAGCCACTAGAGTTTGTCATTTTGACTTCCGAGAGAACGTCGTACCTTCATTTGAGGAGACAAAAATCAGTCTGTGATCTAGGATTATGGGGATGAAATATATACCCAACATCACAATATACAACCATGGTCATATCTTGAATTTTTTTCATAGAACAAACGAAGATCTATGGTGTCCATAAGATATCTAAAAATATTCTTCACACCAACCCAATGCCTTTTAAGCAGTGATGCATTGTATCTAGCCAATAAAGTTACTGCTAATGACATACCAGGCCTGGTGCAGTTTGCTAGATACACCAATGCTCTCATGGCACCGCATATGGAAATTCACGTCCAAATATCTCTTCATCGCTCTCGTTAGGACTTAATGGGTCCTTATCTGTAGTAATCCAAAGATCTCAAAACCATAGTTCTTTGATGGATATGACTTATCCATGTTGAACTTTCAACAATCGTTTGGTTAAATGTGGACTGATGAACAAGTATTCCTCAAGGAATATGCTCAAGTTCCAAACTCAAGCAATGTTTGGTCTCAACAAACCTTGCATATTACACTCCGTCTTAAGATGATATGATTGTATCATGTATCTCTTGTGTAGCTCCAATTATACTAGATCATCAACATACACAGAAATTGTACAAAATTCCTCTTTGGATTTCTTGATGAACATACATGAACAATCATCAATGTTTGAGTAACCTTCTAATAAAGGAACTCACTCAGTCGGTTCTACCACATCATTGCCGACTACTTCAAGTCATAATAACTTCTGAAGCGTTACACAACACATGTTGCGATTAAATTCAGAATTTCCATTCCTTCGGAATTATCATTGAGATATCTGAATCAAGTGACTCATACAGTTATTCAGTCACAACATCCATCAGTTGGATATACAAATTCATTATTCACTGCCAGTGATATGAAATATCGGAATGTTAATCCACTCATAACTGGAGAACATGTTTCATCTTAAACGATGAAGGGTCTCTGCATGAACCCATGTGCTACAAGCCTCGCTTCATGTCTCACCACCTCATTGTTTTTATTCCTCTCATGAACAAAAAACTCACTATGATCCCCCAGGGAACACATTCAGAGGAGTGGGTACTACTGATCAGGTCAATACCCCTCTTCTTGAAAGCGAGCGCGTCCTCAATTACTGCCTTCCTTTGGATCAACTAGAGCGTTTTAGACACTCAACCATGCATGGACTTAGGTTCTAGATCCAATCCAAGGTCTTATGCAATTCATGAGGATAAATAAGTGTCGACATAATGTAGTCTTTATTATATGATTCTCCCGAATCCATGTCCACAGTGGAGATTTCATCATTACCTTTTGACTCTTTGTGATTTCCTGCAACAGCTGAGTCAAGGTCTTCCGATGTCCCAGCACAAAAATTTGTGTGCGCACTCGTGCTGGGTCCTGGATGTGTCCAACATCCTTCAGGTGTCCTTCAACCCTTTGCTGAATATCAACATGATGTTGACCTGCATTTACTGTTTGAGGATTCCTCATTCCTCTTGGACGCTTTCATGAAGCCTTGTCCTCTTGTGTCCAGATTCCTCCCCCTCATCGATGGCCGAGTGGACCTATGGGTCACATCCACTCTCTCTGACACATTCACTATGGGAATATTTCACTTTGTGACACCTTTATACTCAGTAAATGCAACTGGCAGATTATTTGCGATACTTTGCAAATTTAGAAACTTCTGAACCTCTAGTTCAGATTCATACATAGGTGGACCAAAGGACTAGATGTCTATTAACATCTCATTCTATTTCCCGGCATTCAATGTGGTTCTTATCTCCCCCTAATGCCGGAAAAATGTCCTCATCAAAATACAAACAGCATACCGAGCCATAAACAAGTCTCATTTAAGAGACTTTAGGTACTTTACGATTGACGGAGAATTGTACCTCACATAGATCCCCATTTATCTATGAGGGCCCATATATGTACGTTGCGGTGCTGAAATCGGTGCGTATCCAATGCAACCGAATTATCGCAGATGGGAAATACTTGCTGATTTCCACGTACTAACTGCAAGGGGAGACCATATAATATGCAGTTGGTCGAATTTGTATGAACTATGATGTATGTCAAACTGCATGTCCCCAACAAATTGTTGGGAGATTACAATTCAGTAGGAGCTATCCCGCTATCAACTTAATCCTATTGATAAGTGATTCCGCAAGATCATTCTGGGTATGTACACAAAGTACCAATATGCTCCACTGTTATGCCTAAATCTAGGCAGTAACCATCAAATGCTCATGAACTAACTTCCATAGCATTATCCATTCTGATGGATTTATCCCGTGCCTGGGATGATTTGCTCTCAAATTAATGATCTGAGCAATCATCTTTGTAAAAGCATGGTTCCATATAAAAGTAAGACACACACTAGACCATGTCAGTAATGCATCCAAAAGCACTATGAAATATGTGAATATTCCATGTAACGATTGAATTGGATCACATATATATCTCCTATCCAAGGAAATCTAGCGGCTCATCCTTTTTCATGAGATAAGATGGCCTTGCGATCAGTTTCCCAGTTTGCACACATTGTACATACACAATTCAATGAATTTGGAAAATTCACACCGTTAGATTGTGTCCAATTGAACCATCAATAATTTTCTCGTCCCCCCAATATCAGGATGACCCAAGCAATCATGCCATATCTTGAACTTCTCAAGATTCTAGAAAATTATCTTATACGCCAATGTGTATCCAATTTAATGTATGCATAATACAATCCACAATATAGAGAAGCATTTACTCTAGGATTTCATTCAAATCCTTTTTGTTGAGTCATGAGTAGGCTTCCAACCTCACTCACTATATGAGTTTCAACATAGAAACCATTGCGGATATCCTTAAAACTCAACGAAGGTACGAGTACAATCTTGATGCATGAATGCATCCATGATTACCATATAGTACCTACAGGGAGTGTAATTGTGGCTTTGACCAGAACCAACAATTACCATATCACAACCATAATGTGTCATGACACTACCATTACTCTTCTCAAGAGTATGATAGTACTTTATCTCCCTTAATATTGTGTTAGTAGACCCATTTTCCACTTAACACATTTCCTTCTCAGTCGGATTATTTCATAGGTTTCTACAGAGTTCAATATACATATAAATGAAGGAAATATGCCCTAGAGGCAATAATAATGTTATTATTTTATTTCCTTATATCATGATAAATGTTTATTATTCATGCTAGAATTGTATTATCTGGAAACATAATACTTGTGTGAATACATAGACAAACTAAACGTCACTAGTATGCCTCTACTTGACTAGCTCATTAATCAAAGATGGTTATGTTTCCTAACCACAGACATGTGTTGTCATTTGATTAACGGGATCACATTATTAGGAGAATGATGTGATTGACATGACCCATTCCATTAGCTTAGCACCCGATCATTTAGTATGTTGCTATTGCTTTCTTCATGACTTATACAAGTTCCTATGACTATGAGATTATGCAACTCCCGTTTGCCGAAGGAACACTTTGTGTGCTACCAAACGTCACAACGTAACTGGGTGATTATAAAGGAGCTCTACAGGTGTCTCCAAAGGTAAATGTTGGGTTGGCGTATTTCAAGATTAGGATTTGTCACTCCGATTGTCGCAGAGGTATCTCTGGGCCCTCTCGGTAATGCACATCACATAAGCCTTGCAAGCATTGCAACTAATGAGTTAGCTGCGAGATGATGTATAACGAAACGAGTAAAGAGACATTACGCGTACGCTTACGCGAGACCGGTTCTCCCGACGTGCTTTGCACAAAGGTGGCTAGCGGGTGTCAGTTTCTCCAACTTTAGTTGAACCGAGTGTGGCTACGCCCGGTCCTTGCGAAGGTTAAAACAACACCAACTTGACAAACTATTGTTGTGGTTTTGATGCGTAGGTAAGATTGGTTCTTGCTTAAGCCCGTAGCAGCCACGTAAAACTTGCAACAACAAAGTAGAGGACGTCTAACTTGTTTTTGCAGGTCATGTTGTGATGTGATATGGTTAAGACATGATGATAAATTTTATTGTATGAGATGATCATGTTTTGTAACCAAGTTATCGGCAACTGGCAGGAGCCATATGGTTGTCGCTTTATTGTATGAAATGCAATTGCGCTGTAATGCTTTACTTTATCACTAAGTGGTAGCGATAGTCGTGGAAGCATAAGATTGGCGAGATGACAACGATGCTACGATGGTGATCAAGGTGTCGCGCCGGTGACGATGGTGATCACGACGGTGCTTCAAAGATGAAGATCACAAGGACAAGATGATGATGGCCATATCATATCACTTATATTGACTGCATGTGATGTTTATCTTTTATGCATCTTATCTTGCTTTGATTGACGGTAGCATTTTAATATGATCTCTCACTAATTATCAAGAAGTGTTCTCCCTGAGTATGCACCGTTGCGAAAGTTCTTCGTGCTGAGACACCACGTGATGATCGGGTGTGATAGGCTCTACGTTCAAATACAACGGGTGCAAAACAGTTGCACACGCGGAATACTCAGGTTATACTTGACGAGCCAAGCATATACAGATATGGCCTCAGAACACGGAGACCGAAAGGTCGAGCGTGAATCATATAGTAGATATGATCAACATAGTGATGTTCACCAATGAAACTACTCCATCTCACGTGATGATCGGACATGGTTTAGTTGATTTGGATCACGTAATCACTTAGAGGATTAGAGGGATGTCTATCTAAGTGGGAGTTCTTTAGTACTATGGTTAATTGAACCTAAATTTATCATGAACTTAGTACGTGATAGTATCTTGCTTGTTTATGTTTGATTGTAGATAGATGGCCCGTGCTGTTGTTCCATTGAATTTTAATGCGTTCCTTGAGAAAGTAAAGTTGAAAGATGATGGTAGCAATTACACGGACTGGGTCCGTAACTTGAGGATTATCCTCATTGTTGCACAGAAGAATTACGTCCTAGAAGCACCGCTGGGTGCCAGGCCTGCTGCTGGAGCAACACCAGATGTTATGAACGTCTGGCAGAGCAAAGCTGATGACTACTCGATAGTTTAGTGTGCCATGCTTTACGGCTTAGAATCGGGACTTCAACGACGTTTTGAACGTCATGGAGCATATGAGATGTTCCAGGAGTTGAAGTTAATATTTCAAGCAAATGCCTGGATTGAGAGATATGAAGTCTCCAATAAGTTCTATAGCTGCAAGATGGAGGAGAACAGTTCTGTTAGTGAGCATATACTCAAAATGTCTGGGTATAATAATCAGTTGATTCAATTTGGAGTTAATCTTCCAGATGATTGCGTCATTGACAGAATTCTCCAATCACTGCCACCAAGCTACAAGAGCTTCGTGATGAACTATAATATGCAAGGGATGAATAAGACTATTCCCGAGCTCTTCGCAATGCTGAAAGTTGCGGAGGTAGAAATCAAGAAGGAGCATCAAGTGTTGATGGTCAACAAGACCACTAGTTTCAAGAAAAAGGGCAAAGGAAAGAAGAAGGGGAACTTCAAAAAGAACAGCAAGCAAGTTGCTACTCAAGAGAAGAAACCCAAACCTGGACCTAAGCCTGAAACTGAGTGCTTCTACTGCAAGCATACTGGTCACTGGAAGCGGAACTGCCCCAAGTATTTGGCGGATAAGAAGGATGGCAAGGTGAACAAAGGTATATGTGATGCACCCACTAATTTGGATTACAAATACTTTAATTATGATAGTTGCTCTTTGATTGATTGTATTTCTTTGTTGCAATCCATGATAAATTCACCCCATGCTTATGAACAAAACAAAGCTTTTACTAAACATATTGTTGATGCTATGATGAAAGCTCTTGAAGAAAAATTAGAATTAGAAGTTTCAATTCCTAGAAAATTGCATGATGAGTGGGAACCTACTATCAAATTCAAGATTAAAAATTATTAGTGTTTTTTTGTGTGACTTGGATGCTAGTGTTTCCACAATTCCGAATCTTTATGTGATGTGCTTGGTCTTACCAATCTTGAAGAATGTTCTTTGAATTTGCACTTGGCGGATTCTACTATTAAAAAGCCTATGGGAAGAATTAATTATGTTCTTATTCTTGCAAATAGGAATTATGTGCCCACAGATTTTATTGTTCTTGATATTGATTGCAATCCTTCTTGTCCAATTATTCTTGGTAGACCGTTTTTACGCACTATCGGTGCCGTGATTGATATGGAAGAAGGCAATATTAAGTTCCAATTTCCTTTGAGGAAAGGTATGGAACACTTTCCTAGAACTATAATTAAGCGACCTTATGAATCAATGATGGGAGCATCTTATGGATCTCGAAACAAAGATGACAAAACTTAGATCCTTGCTTTATGCCTAGCTAAGGGCGTAAAACTATAGCGCTTGTTAGGAGGCAACCCAATGAATAACATTTATTTTTTATTTTTTCTTTCTGTTCTTGTGTGTTTACACAATTATGCTACTGTTATAATTGTATTTTTTTATGTTTTAATTAGTGTTTGTGACAAGTAAAGCCTTTAGGATCTTCTTGGGTAATAGTTGTTTGATCTTGCTGAAAAAAACAGAAAGTTTGCGCTCACGAAATTAATTTTTATTTTTTACCAAAGAGCAATAGAATACCCATTACAATTACAGTAGATCAATATACAAATTTCTCAGGTCGTCCTACTTTTCAGAGTTTTTTGAGTTAAAGAAGTATTCGAAATAGTCAGATTTCTACAGACTGTTCTGTTTTGACAGATTCTGTTTCCTTTGTGTTGTGTGCTTATTTTGATGGCTCTATGGTTTTCTTTGATGAGTTTTTGATTAACGGGATCACATTATTAGGAGAATGATGTGATTGACATGACCCATTCCATTAGCTTAGCACCCGATCATTTAGTATGTTGCTATTGCTTTCTTCATGACTTATACAAGTTCCTATGACTATGAGATTATGCAACTCCCGTTTGCCGAAGGAACACTTTGTGTGCTACCAAACGTCACAACGTAACTGGGTGATTATAAAGGAGCTCTACAGGTGTCTCCAAAGGTAAATGTTGGGTTGGCGTATTTCGAGATTAGGATTTGTCACTCCGATTGTCGCAGAGGTATCTCTGGGCCCTCTCGGTAATGCACATCACATAAGCCTTGCAAGCATTGCAACTAATGAGTTAGTTGCGAGATGATGTATAACGAAACGAGTAAAGAGACATTACGCGTACGCTTACGCGAGACCGGTTCTCCCGACGTGCTTTGCACATAGGTGGCTTGCGGGTGAGTTTCTCCAATTTTAGTTGAACCGAGTGTGGCTACGCCCGGTCCTTGCGAAGGTTAAAATATCACCAACTTGAGAAACTATTGTTGTGGTTTTGATGCGTAGGTAAGATTGGTTCTAGCTTAAGCCTGTAGCAGCCACGTAAAACATGCAACAACAAAGTAGAGGACGTCTAACTTGTTTTTGCAGGGCATGTTGTGATGTGATATGGTCAAGACATGATGCTAAATTTTATTGTATGAGATGATCATGTTTTGTAACCGAGTTATCGACAACTGGCAGGAGCCATATGGTTGTCACTTTATTGTATGCAATGCAATCGCGCTGTAATGCTTTACTTTATCACTAAGCGGTAGCGATAGTCGTGGAAGCATAAGATTGGCTAGACGACAACGATGCTACGATGGTCAAGGTGTCGCGCCGGTGAAGATGTGATCATGACGGTGCTTCAAGATTGAAGATCACAAGCACAAGATGATGGATGGCCATATCATATCACTTATATTGATTGCATGTGATGTTTATCTTTTAATGCATCTTATCTTGCTTTGATTGACGGTAGCATTTTAAGATGATCTCTCACTATTATCAGAAGTGTTCTCCCTGAGTATGCACATTGCGAAAGTTCTTCGTGCTGAGACCACGTGATGATCGGGTGTGATAGGCTCTACGTTCAAATACAACGGGTGCAACAGTTGCACACGCGGAATACTCAGGTTATACTTGACGACCAAGCATATACAGATATGGCCTCGGAACACGGAGACCGAAAGGTCGAGCGTGAATCATATAGTAGATATGATCAACATAGTGATGTTCACCATGAAACTACTCCATCTCACGTGATGATCGGACATGGTTTAGTTGATTTGGATCACGTAATCACTTAGAGGATTAGAGGGATGTCTATCTAAGTGGGAGTTCTTTAAGTAATATGATTAATTGAACCTAAATTTATCATGAACTTAGTACCTGATAGTATCTTGCTTTATCTGTTTGATTGTAGATAGATGGCCGTGCTGTTGTTCCATTGAATTTTAATGCGTTCCTTGAGAAAGAAAAGTTGAAAGATGATGGTAGCAATTACACGGACTAGGTCCGTAACTTGAGGATTATCCTCATTGCTGCCACAGAAGAATTACGTCCTGAAAGCACCGCTAGGTGCCAAGGACTGCTGCTGGAGCAACACCAGATGTTATGACCGTCTGGCAGAGCAAAGCTGATGACTACTCGATAGTTCAGTGTGCCATGCTTTACGGCTTAGAATCGGGACTTCAACGACGTTTTGAACGTCATGGAGGATATGAGATGTTTCAGGAGTTGAAGTTAATATTTCAAGCAAATGCCCGGATTGAGAGATATGAAGTCTCCAATAAGTTCTACAGCTGTAAGATGGAGGAGAATAGTTCTGTCAGTGAGCATATACTCAGAATGTCTGGGTATAACAATCACTTGATTCAACTGGGAGTTAATCTTCCAGATGATAGCGTCATTGACAGAATTCTTCAATCACTCCCACCAAGCTACAAGAGCTACGTGATGAACTATAACATGCAAGGGATGGATAAGACGATTCCCGAGCTCTTCGCAATGCTAAAAGCTGCGGAGGTAGAAATCAAGAAGGAGCATCAAGTGTTGATGGTCAACAAGACCACCAGTTTCAAGAAAAAGGGCAAAGGGAAGAAGAAGGGGAACTTCAAGAAGAACAGCAAACAAGTTGCTGCTCAGGAAAAGAAACCCAAGTCTGGACCTAAGCCTGAGACTGAGTGCTTCTACTACAAACAGACTGGTCATGGAAGCGGAACTGCCCCAAGTATTTGGCGGATAAGAAGGATGGCAAGGTGAACAAAGGTATATGTGATCGTATATGTGATATACATGTTATTGATGTGTACCTTACTAATGCTCGCAGTAGAACCTGGGTATTTGATACTGGTTCTGTTGGTAACATTTGCAACTCGAAATAGGGACTACGGATTAAGCGAAGATTGGCTAAGGACGAGGTGACGATGCGCGTGGGAAATGGTTCCAAAGTCGATGTGATCCCGGTCGGCACGCTACCTCTACATCTACCTTTGAGATTAGTATTAGACCTAAATAATTGTTATTTGGTGCCAGCGTTAAGCATGAACATTATATCTGGATCTTGTTTGATGCGAGACAGTTATTCATTTAAATCAGAGAATAATGGTTGTTCTATTTATATGAGTAATATCTTTTATGGTCATACACCCTTAAAGAGTGGTCTATTCTTATTAAATCTCGATAGTAGTGACACACATATTCATAATGTTGAAGCCAAAAGATGCGGAGTTGATAATGATAGTGCAACTTATTTGTGGCACTGCCGTTTGGGTCATATCGGTGTAAAGCGCATGAAGAAACTCCATACTGATGGACTTTTGGAACCACTTGATTATGAATCACTTGGTACTTGCGAACCGTGCCTTATGGGTAAGATGACAAAAACACCGTTCTCCGGTACTATGGAGAGAGCAACAGATTTGTTGGAAATCATACATACAGATGTATGTAGTCCGATGAATGTTGAGGCTCGTGGCGGATATCATTATTTTCTCACCTTCACAGATGACTTAAGCAGATATGGGTATATCTACTTAATGAAACATAAGTCTGAAACATTAGAAAAGTTCAAAGAATTTCAGAGTGAAGTTGAAAATCATCGTAACAAGAAAATAAAATTCCTACGATCTGATCGTGGAGGAGAATATTTGAGTTACGAGTTTGGTGTATATTTGAAACAATGCGGAATAGTTTCGCAACTCACGCCACCCGGAACACCACAGCGTAATGGTGTGTCCGAACGTCGTAATTGTACTTTACTAGATATGGTGCGATCTATGATGTCTCTTACTGATTTACCGCTATCGTTTTGGGGATATGCTCTAGAGACGGCCGCATTCATGTTAAATAGGGCACCATCAAAATCCGTTGAGACGACGCCTTATGAACTGTGGTTTAGCAAGAAACCAAAGTTGTCATTTCTGAAAGTTTGGGGCTGCGATGCTTATGTGAAAAAGCTTCAACCTGATAAGCTCGAACCCAAATCGGAGAAATGTGTCTTCATAGGATATCCAAAGGAAACTATTGGATACACCTTCTATCACAGATCCGAAGGCAAGACTTTTGTTGCTAAATTCGGAAACTTTCTAGAGAAGGAGTTTCTCTCGAAAGAAGTGAGTGGGAGGAAAGTAGAACCTGACGAGGTAACTGTACCTGCTCCCTTATTGGAAAGTAGTACATCACAAAAACTAGTTTCTGTGACACCTACACCAATTAGTGAGGAAGCTAATGATGATGATCATGAAACTTCAGAACAAGATACTACTGAACCTCGTAGATCAACCAGAGTAAGATCCGCACCAGAGTGGTACGGTAATCCTGTTCTGGAAGTCATGCTACTAGATCATGATGAACCTACGAACTATGAAGAAGCGATGGTGAGCCCAGATTCCGCAAAATGGCTTGAAGCCATGAAATCTGAGATGGGATCCATGTATGAGAACAAAGTATGGACTTTGGTTGACTTGCCCAATGATCGGCAAGCAATTGAGAATAAATGGATCTTCAAGAAGAAGACTGACGCTGACGGTAATATTACTGTCTACAAAGCTCAACTTGTCGCAAAAGGTTTTCGACAAGTTCAAGGGATTGACTACGATGAGACCTTCTCACCCGTAGCGATGCTTAAGTCTGTCCGAATCATGTTAGCAATTGCCGCATTTTATAATTATGAAATTTGGCAGATGGATGTCAAAATTGCATTCCTGAATGGATTTCTAGAAGAAGAGTTGTATATGATGCAACCGGAAGGTTTTGTCGATCCATAGGGAGCTAACAAAGTACGCAAGCTCCAGCGATCCATTTATGGACTGGTGCAAGCTTCTCAGAGTTGGAATAAACGCTTTGATAGTGTGATCAAAGCATTTGGTTTTGTACAGACTTTTGGAGGAGCCTGTATTTACGAGAAAGTGAGTGGGAGCTCTGTAGCATTTCTGATATTATATGTAGACGACATATTACTAATCGAAAATGATATAGAATTTCTGAATAGCATAAAGGGATACTTGAATAAGAGTTTTTTAATGAAAGACCTCGGTGAAGCTTCTTACATATTGGGAATTAAGATCTATAGAGATAGATCAAGACGCTTAATTGGACTTTCACAAAGCACATACCTTGATAAAATTTTGAAGAAGTTCAAAATAGATCAAGCAAAGAAAGGATTCTTGCCTGTGTTACAATGTGTGTAATTGAGTAAGACTCAATGCCCGACCAATGCAGAAGATAGAGAGAAAATGAAAGATGTTCCCTATGCTTCAGCCATAGGCTCTATCATGTATGCAATGCTGTGTACCAGACCTGATGTGTGTCTTGCTATAAGTCTAGCAGGGAGGTACCAAAGTAATCCAGGAGTGGATCACTGGACAGCGGTCAAGAACATCCTGAAATACCTGAAAAGGACTAAGGATATGTTTCTCATATATGGAGGTGACAAAGAGCTCATAGTAAATGGTTACGTTGATGCAAGCTTTGACACTGATCCGGACGATTCTAAATCGCAAACCGGATACGTGTTTACATTAAACGGTGGAGCTGTCAGTTGGTGCAGTTCTAAACAAAGCGTTGTGGCGGGATCTACATGTGAAGCGGAGTACGTAGCTGCTTCGGAAGTAGCAAACGAAGGAGTCTGGATGAAGGAGTTCATATCCGATCTAGGTGTCATACCTAGTGCATCGGGTCCAATGAAAATCTTTTGTGACAATACTGGTGCAATTGCCTTGGCAAAGGAATCCAGATTTCACAAGAGAACCAAGCACATCAAGAGACGCTTCAATTCCATCCGGGATCTAGTCCAGGTGGGAGACATAGAGATTTGCAAGATACATACGGATCTGAATGTTGCAGACCCGTTGACTAAGCCTCTTCCACGAGCAAAACATGATCAGCACCAAAGCTCCATGGGTGTTAGAATCATTACTGTGTAATCTAGATTATTGACTCTAGTGCAAGTGGGAGACTGAAGGAAATATGCCCTAGAGGCAATAATAATGTTATTATTTTATTTCCTTATATCATGATAAATGTTTATTATTCATGCGAGAATTGTATTATCCGGAAACATAATACTTGTGTGAATACATAGACAAACTAAACGTCACTAGTATGCCTCTACTTGACTACCTCATTAATCAAAGATGGTTATGTTTCCTAACCATAGACATGTGTTATCATTTGATTAACGGGATCACATTATTAGGAGAATGATGTGATTGACATGACCCATTCCATTAGCTTAGCACCCGATCATTTAGTATGTTGCCATTGCTTTCTTCATGACTTATACATGTTCCTATGACTATGAGATTATGCAACTCCCGTTTGCCGGAGGAACACTTTGTGTGCTACCAAACGTCACAACGTAACTGGGTGATTATAAAGGAGCTCTACAAGTGTCTCCAAAGGTAAATGTTTGGTTGGCATATTTCGAGATTAGGATTTGTCACTCCGATTGTCGGAGAGGTATCTCTGGGCCCTCTCGGTAATGCACATCACATAAGCCTTGCAAGCATTGCAACTAATGAGTTAGTTGCGAGATGATGTATTACGAAACGAGTAAAGAGACTTGCCAGTAACGAGATTGAACTAGGTATTGAGATACCGACGATCGAATCTCGGGCAAGTAACATACCGATGACAAAGGGAACAGCGTATGTTGTTATGCGGTCTAACCGATAAAGATCTTCATAGAATATGTAGGAGCCAATATGAGCATCCAGGTTCCGCTATTGGTTATTGACCGGAGACATGTCTCGGTCATGTCTACATTGTTCTCGAACCCGTAGGGTCCGCACGCATAAGGTTTCGATGACAGTTATATTATGAGTTTATGAGTTTTGATGTACCGAAGTTAGTTCGGAGTCCTGGATGTGATCACGGACATAACGAGGAGTCTCGAAATGGTCGAGACATAAACATTGATATATTGGACGGCTATATTCGGACACCGGAAGTGTTCCGTATGATTTCGGAGAAAACCGGAGTACCGGAGGGTTACCGGAACCCCCCCCCCCCCTGGGAGAAGTAATGGGCCATATGAGCCTTAGTGGAGAAAGAGAAGGGCAGCCAGGGTGGGCCGCGCGCCTCCACCCCCTGGTCCGAATTGGACTAGGAGAGGGGGGGCGGCGCCCCCCTTTCCTTCTCCCTCCCCACTTCCTTCCCCCTCCTATAGGGCCGGCCGGCCTCCTCCCCTTGCTCCTTTATATACGGGGGCAGGGGGCACCCCTATAGACACAAGTTGATCCACGTGATCGTTTTCTTAGCCGTGTGCGGTGCCCCCTTCCACCATAATCCTCGATAATATTGTAGCGGTGCTTAGGCGAAGCCCTGCGATGGTAGAACATCAAGATCGTCACCACGCCGTCGTGCTGACGGAACTCTTCCCCGACACTTTGCTGGATCGGAGTCCGGGGATCGTCATCGAGCTGAACGTGTGCTAAAACTCGGAGGTGCCGTAGTTTCGGTGTTTGATCGGTCGGGCCGTGAAGACGTACGACTACATCAACCGCGTTGTCATAACGCTTCCACTGTCGGTCTACAAGGGTACGTAGATCACACTCTCCCCTCTCGTTGCTATGCATCACCATGATCTTGCGTGTGCGTTGTAATTTTTTTGAAATTACTACGTTCCCCAACAATAAACTCATATAGATATACATGCATTATATGTCACTAGGGGAGAAGTCCACTAATATGTCATCGACACTAAGTAGCGGTCCTTCCTTTTGTTGAGCATGCTCCAGGTTACCCGCATTCTGAGGAACATCTCGGAAACTTTCAACCATAGGGAATAACCATTATGTCCAGTAAGCTTAATACTGGTTCCCATGAGCCTTCTGCGCTTTGCAATTGGTTGCATGTACTGATCCACCAAATGGTTGGAATATCACGTTTCCTTGTAGTGTGAATCATACAACCACGTCTATAGCAATCTTCAGAGTTGCTAGCCTTGTCATTATTCTTGAAATGACTTTTGCTCTTTTTAGCTCCATTCTTACTCTGCTTCTCATCACGTCTCCACTTCCTTTCACAATTGACATAATTCTTCGGTCAAAATCCTCATACAAGGATTGAAAGTGGAGGTCATTTCCTCGATGAGATTGGCATCTAAAACTGCGCAATTGCAGAATCTCAAACTTTCAGTAGATTTGATGCCCATCAGAGTTGTATGTTACCACAGACTCAAAGTCATGAAATAGGACGAGTGTTCATTTGCCATGCACTTCATGTATAATCACCACTCTCTATTGATCCCAACAAATCAAGGTGTAGGAGATGTGAGATGAAGGGCAATGCAACATACTATGCTATATTAGCTATAGTAGAAGCCCTCTGAGCATGTGCGGTTATGGTGGAACTAAGATTGAAGCAAACTCAACAAAATTCATTCTGGTTCAACATATCCTGCATGAAATCTTCATGCCCATTAATTTACTCGCTAGTAAATTACTTTCAAGCATCATCAACATATAGCAGTAATCAAATTGCTTAATCAAATATGTTGATACATTAATGTGCTTTACAATACAGTAATATTCTAGAAATTACCGCAAATACACATACATTCAAAAACTGCATTGCTGAAAACAAAACAGAAAAGAAAATTAACGATCGTCTTTTTTTGTTCGTTTCGTCTTTTTTTTTTAACTCCCAGCGGACGACGGGCGTGGGCCTTAGCACATTGAAGAGCCCAGAGTCCCTAACAGGTTATGCTAGTGTGGGCCTTTGGCAAGCCGCCAGCCCAACCAGCCGGACGGGAGGTCTGTGCTTAGGGATTAGCCTACCCAGTCGCCGGTGTGCGCTGCCGACACCGTGCGCTGCGCACTCTCGCCGAATCCTCGCGCCGTCGCTCCGCTAGCGACGCCGTGCGTCACATCCCAGCCAGCCGGCCGACGATGAAGACATGTGCATATATCCATGCAAGTTCCTTGTTTAATCACGTAAAGGAAATCAAATTAGCGTTCACCTGATCGCCGGCTTTCTTATGTGCAGATGTATGTATGCAGCGGATGGACTGGTCCAATGCCTTCCTTTCTTTCTATTGCCTGTCGATGTGTTCAGGGTGTGGCCGTCAACGATGGTAGAGAAACGCTCTCGTCTGCATACCGCAGCGCCAACGCGCGCTGCCGTTCTGCAGCCACGGCGGGCGCTGGGCGTTTGGAGCCTAATGGCGGATGGCGTCGACGAGTCCGGAGCGGCAGACTGTGCGCCTCTGCCAACGCCTGCGAGGAAGTTGCCGTCGAGGCAGATGGTGCCCCATGGGTCTCATTCCTTCGGTTTGATGATGAATTGACTCGCCCATGTGCATGAAAAATGCAAGCAATCACTAGGTTATATATAGTTCCTCGTTGCATCGCGGAAAGAACAAAAACAGAATCAAATTAGTCTTCCTGGTCTATTTCCCCCTTTACAGGAGAAAGCATCACGTGCCAACGACACATGCTCGGGTGGTATGGTTGCAAGATTCAGCGCCAGACAAGAACGACGTCCGGAAGCATCTCCTCTCTTCTCGTTCCTTTGCATGTCGCCTTCCGACACTGCGCATGCGTCCAGAACGCTGCCGTCGCTCTGCCTTCGCTGCCTCACGTCGAGACCGAGTCGCATGCCGAGCAGCCGGGTCGCGAAGGACGCCGCAACAAAGGCCAGCGCCGCTGCGTCGTGGCTGGTGCGCTGGACTGCGTTGTCGCCACCGGGGCGTGAAGACGTGGCCCAACCGGCTATCTCCTTGCCACTGCATGCGCGCTCCGAAGGGCTGTCCAACAGCCATGGCCTTCGGTGCCGCCGATTCCATTGTTCTGGAAGGGCTCGCCGGCCTGGGCAGGTGCCGCCACGCATGTCTGCCGGGACATGCGTCCTCGCGCTGAGTCGTGCCGCCCAACGACTAGCAGAGGGAGGAGCGTCGCGCCGTCGATCTTCCTCTTCTCTTTCCGGCGCTGTGCGGAACTGCCGTCTCGCCCTTTTCTTTCTCTCTCGCGGTAGAGACTAAGTGCTGATAACGTGTTGGTAGACAGATTGCAAATGAATCTAATCAATTCCATTGACGATCATTCCTTATATACAACGGGAAGGGGCGCAAGTGAAGGGATGCGTCCCCTCGATGGGGAAGAAGGAACCATCGTGTCGATTGCAGGCTTGGCAATCGCACGTGTAATTACAAAAAGAGGATTATCTCCTTAATCATAATAATAATTAAATCCTAACAAAAACAAATATCATCCCAGCAATGCTATGTGTTAATACAAGATCTAAGGAGAACCACCATATGAGTGAATTTTTCTTTCCAAAGACAAAACTTATTCTCGACTAATTGACCACAACAAAAATCTGGAACGCACAAGAACGGAAATTAATCCAGTGCCGATGTTACTGCAGGGAGGTTTCCCGAGCGAACTATCATTCCCCCAACTAGGTAGGAACGTACGAACGTTTTTGCTCGCTAAAAAATAACACTCTCAGTGAAAGCTTCAGAATTTACATGCAAAAACAGATAGATTTGCCATGTTGTTGCATAAGAATTTGAAATGTTCTAAACTAAAAATTGCTATGTTGTATCAACGGGAAAAGGTGAGAATTTTCATGCTCTAAAAATAGAATTTGTAATCCCTCAATGTGTCAGTTCAGATTGTCATCCTGAGCTAACCATTTAGTATCATCAACTCTTAGTTCTCTCATAGGGGTACATGAGAGCGAACACTTTAGCATTCATGCGCGGGATCCGACATGCCTGAGAGCATTCAGTTGGCACCCGTAAAAAATCTGACGTCAGATCATTAGCATCCATGAAGTTTATTTACTCCTTGTCATAGCTCCCGCGGCAAGATTGCAGCCCAACTCTATTGCATGGTTTCAAAACAAACAAACCATTTTGTTTTCTGTATAACCTACACTGTTGACCATGCATGTGCACGACCAAGGTCTTAATTGTCTACTACTTAATTATACACTCTAACCTAAAATAAAAACCATCTTAGCCTTTAGGTCCAAAATGTATTTCCTTTTAAAACTTCTAATGCACTGCACTTTAGCTCATGCTGTTTATTATTTAGCTGTATTTTTTCATAAATAACTCAGCCTTTAACCATGACATTTATTGTATTTTAGAAAAACATTTGTAGAAAAAAATGAAAAAAAATTATTTTACACAGAACATTTAATCTTGTGCTAGACTTTAAAAGGACTTGCCTTTGTGATCGGAAGGAATGTAAGCCTTTATTTTACAATTCATTTGACATTTCTTGATTTGTTCTTTGTAACCATATAATTATTATTACCACTGGATTTATTCATGACAACACAAACCAATCATAGAGAATCGAACAATATTTATTTTCAGAGTTTTTAATCATTCATGCCATTAATTGTTCCGACTACTCAGTTTTGCCACCAGAAGTTGCAACCGCTCAAAATATTTCATCGTTTCGTGAGACGCTTGCTAAAAAATGTCATTACACCTAAAAATGCCTTCGTTTCATTAGATAATTGGTCAAAAATGTCATTAGACACCATTATGTGAGTTCAATCCTATTGGCCATGTTATATGACCAAAATACCCCTAGACCCACATGTCACCTCTCTATATCTCACAATGTTATATGCAGGACCCATTTGTTAGGAGTAAGCAAGTGAATAATTTGACAGATAAATAAGAACACTTGTGGGGATCGAGTGGGACCCACACTTTATCGTAGTGAAATAGAGGGAGAGCTAGCATGTGGGTCCGTTGGTATTTTGGTCATATAACAAGGCAAACGAGCTTTGAGCTAACACTAATAGTGTCTAGTGGAATTTTTGAGCATGCGTCTAATGGAGCGCTGAAATTTTTGACCCGTTGATATTCTGTGTGGCAAAACCGAGTAGTGCGACACAACTAGTGGCATAAATGATAAAAATGTTATAAATTTATATTAAGTCTAATGTATTACAATGGATTTTGAAAATAATATTAATCACTTGAATTTTTTCTTGTTCGTATGGCTTCTCAGGGACGATGGAATCCTCGGGCCTGAGGCTAACATCCTCCTCAGATTCAGGAGATAGTTACTGATACGTCTCCGTCATATATATATATTTTGATTGTTTCATGCCAATATTATACAAGTTTTACATACTTTTGGCATTTTTTATATGATTTATTGGACTAATCTATTGATCTAGTACCAAGTGCCAGTTCTTGTTCTCTGCATGTTTTTTTATCGCAGAGTATCCATATCAAACGAAGCCCAAATGCAATAAAATTTTACACCGAATTATTTTAGAATATATGTGATTTTTGGGAGTTGGAATCACCGCGAATGGAGGCCCACACAAGGCACAAGACATCAGGGCGCGCTAGAGGACCCTGGCGTGTGGTGGTGGGTTGTGCCCACCTCGTACGTCGGACGGACCTCTACTTCGGGCGCATGGAAGCTTATATCCGGAAAAAAATCGTGTTAAAATCTCAGCGCAATCGGAGTTACGGATCTCCGGGAATATAAAAAACGGTTTTCGGCCAGATCTGGAGAACGCAAAATAGAAGAGAACCGAGTGGGAGATCCAATCTCGGAGGGGCTCACGCCCCTACGCTGCCATGGAAACCAAGGACCAGAAGGGAAACCCTTCTCCTACATAGGGAGGAGGCCAAGGAATAAGAAGGAGGGGGGCTCTCTCCCTTTCGCTTCCGGTGGCGCCGGAGTGCCACCGGGGCAATGATCGAGACGGCGATCTGCATCAATAATCTTGCTATCGTCAACACCAACTTTCTCCTCCTCTATGCATCGGTGTAACACATCTTCTCCCCGCTGTAATCTCTACTTAAACATGGTGCTCAACTCCATATATTATTTCCCAATGGTCTATGGTTATCCTATGATGTTTGAGTAGATCCGTTTTTCCTGTGGGATAATCATGATCTTGGTTGGTATGATTGTATATTTTATTTATGGTGCTGTCCTACGGTGCCCTCTGTTCTCGCGCAAACGTGAGGGGCCCCCGCTGTAGGGTGTTGCAATATGTTCATGGTTCGCTTACGGTGGGTTGCGAGAGTGACAGAAACTTAAACCCGAGTAGGTGGGGTATGACATATGGGAATAAAGAGGACTTGATACTTAATGCTATGGTTGGGTTTCACGACCTTAATGATCTTTATTAGTTGCGGATTCTTGCTAGAGTTCCAACCATAAGTGCATATTATCCAAGTAGAGAAAGTATGTTAGCTCATGCTTCTCCCTCATATAAAATTACAAGAATGATTACCGATACTTGTTATCGATTGCCTAGGGACAAATGACTGTCTTATTGACAAAAGCTTTCCACTTTTATTACCTTGCAATTTTTACGTAGTTTTATTCTCGCAAAGTACTCGTAGCTTTATCCTTGCAAAATAGTTTCATACTTGTTTTCGGTAAAGCAAATATAAGGCGTGCGTAGAGTTGTATCGGTGGTAGATAGAACTTGAGGTGATATTTGTTCTACCTTTACCTCCTCGTTGGGTTCGACACTCTTATTTATTGAAAAAGGCTACAGACGATCCCCTATACTTTTAGGTTATCAAGACCTTTTTCTGGCGCCATTGCCTGGGAGTAATAGCGTGGGGTGAATATTCTCGTGTGTGCTTGTTTGCTTTATCACTAAGTAGCTTTTATTTCCTATTCTAAGTTGTTCTCTATCTTTAGTTATGGATATGGAACACGAAACACCAAAAAAATTAGTGGTACTTGCTACTCATGGAGATGGGGAACCTCCTAAAACCCTTGATGCTCGTTATGTAAAAGATATTATGCACTACTTTGCTAATCCTGAGAAAACCCAATTCAACTATATAATGGGAGTAACATTGGATCAACGTGGATACTTTAGGGATTATCGTTTGACTCATAAAGGGAAATTATTATGGGATCAAATTCATATGGTGCAGTGGTATGCTTGGGAGCTATGCTTGAGATATGATTATACTTGTTGCTCTAGAGAGGAACTACATCTCCGCCTCTCTATGTTTCCAACACGAAAAAATTGCAAGAAACTTCTTATGCTATGTATTGGCCTTTACTTGATGTGCATGAATTGTTCTTGTATGACATGCCCATGCATATGAAGAGAGTTAGACTTCGTCATTGCATGATATATGTTCTTTGTGCTCACTACTAAATGCCAAATCATTGCTAATTAAAATTGTCTTTGATATACCTTGGGATCCGGGTCGATCCATTACTTGAGCACTTTATGCCTAGCGTAATGGCTTTAAAGAAAGCGCTGCCAGGGAGACAACCCGGAAGTTTTAGAGAGTCATTTTATTATGTTGAGTGCTTTTATATAGTTTAAAAACAAAAAATATAGAGGGGAACTTAAAACTTCACAAAAAGAAAAGTGAAAGTGAGATAGACAAGCACCGTGGGAGCGGGAGCTAGCCTTGAACTTTGTTCATGCCCTTGGAAACTTTGTGAATCTTAATTACAGAAACTTTTCAAAAAAAATAATTATCCCCTTGTACAATTCCATTGTATTATAAAAATAATGTGCCAAGGTTTGCCTTTAGGATGTTTAGATTGCTTGTTGGCTTGTGCGGTGCAAAACAGAAACTTTGGCTGTAGTGCTTGATTTTACATTTTTTACTGGAACGTCAAACGGTTCTAAAACTTTTTGCACTGTCTTTCTATAAAAAAATTTTATGTTTCCTAATTTTTGCATAATTGTTGGAGTACCAGAAGTATGGTGAATGTTCAGATTACTACAGACTGTCCTGTTTAAGACATATTCTGTTTTTGATGTATTGTTTTGCTTGTTTTCATGAAACTATCGATTTCTATCAGTGGATTAAGCCATGGAAAAGTTATATTACAGTAGCAAAAATGAAAAAACAAAATATGCATTGGTTTGCAACAATACTTAGAGTAGTGATTTGCTTTATTATACTAACAGATCTTACCGAATTTTCTGTTGAGTTTTGTGTGGATGAAGTGATCAAAGATCGAGGAGGTCTCGATATGAGGAGAATGAGGAGAGGCAAGAGCTCAAGCTTGGGGATTCCCAAGGCACCATAAGTAAATATTCAAGGAGACTCAAGCATCTAAGCTTGGGGATGCCCCGGAAGGCATCCCATCTTTCTTCAACAAGTATCGGTATGTTTTCGTTCTCGTTTCGTTCATATGATATGTGCAATCTTGGAGCGTCTTTTTTGTTTATTTTTCACTTTTATTTTATGCACCATGCTGGAGATATTCCATGGTTGATTTATAGCATACTCATTGCACTTCACTTATATCTTTTGAGTATGGCCTTTATAGAATGCTTCATGTGCTTCACTTATATCATTTGAAGTTTGGATTGCCTGTTTCTCTTCACATAGAAAACCGTTGTTTGTAGAATGCTCTTTTGCTTCACTTATATTTATTAGAGCATGGTCTTTTGTAGAAAGAATGAAACTCTCATGCTTCACTTCTATCTATTTAGAGAATCAAAAGGAATTGGTCAATTGCATGGTTAGTCATAAAATCCTACATAAAACTTATGGATCACTGAATATGATATGTTTGATTCCTTGCAATAGTTTTGTGATATAGAGATGGAATATGTGGGAGGTACTAGTAAACGATTGTGGTTAGTAAGAATATTGGTGTTATGGTTTGTGAATCCCGAAGCATGCACATATAGTATCTCGTTATGCTATGATGTTGGAGCACGATTTATTATTGATTGTCTTCCTTATGAGTGGCGGTCGGGGATGAGCGATGGTCATTTCCTACCAATCTATCCCCCTAGGGGCATGTGATACATCTCCAATGTATCTATAATTTTTGATTGCTCCATGCTATATTATCTACTGTTTTCGACATTATTGGGCTTTATTATCCACTTTTATATTATTTTTGGGACTAACCTATTAACCGGAGGCCCAGCCCAGAATTGCTATTTTTTCCTGTTTTAGGGTTTCGAAGAAAAGGAATATCAAACGGAGTCCAAACGGAATGAAACCTTCGGAAACGTGATTTTCTCATCAGATAAGATCCAGGATACTTGGACCCTAGGGCGCGCCCCCTGCCTCGTGGGTCCGCTATTGCTCCACCGACGTACTTCTTCCTCCTATATATATCCACGTACCCCCAAACGATCAGATACGGAGCCAAAAACCTAATTCCACCGCCGCAACTTTCTGTATCCACGAGATCCCATCTTGGGGCCTGTTCTGGAGCTCCGCCGGAGGGGGCATTGATCACGGAGGGCTTCTACATCATCATCCAAGCCCCTCCGATGAAGTGTGAGTAGTTTACTTCAGACCTACGGGTCCATAGTTAGTAGCTAGATGGCTTCTTCTTTCTTTTTGGATCTCAATACAATGTTCTCCCCCTCTCTCGTGGAGATCTATTCGATGTAATCTTCTTTTTGTGGTGTGTTTGTTGAGATCGATGAATTGTTGGTTTATGATCAAGTCTATCTATGAATAATATTTGAATCTGCTCTGAATTCTTTTATGTATGATTGGTTATCTTTGCAAGTCTCTTCGAATTATCAGTTTGGTTTGGCCTACTAGATTGGTTGTTCTTGCCATGGGAGAAGTGCTTAGCTTTGGGTTCGATCTTGTGGTGTCCTTTCCCAGTGACAGAAGGGGCAGCAAGGCACGTATTGTATCGTTGCCATCGAGGATAACAAGATGGGGTTTTTATCATATTGCATGAAACTATCCCTCTACATCATGTCATCTTGCTTAAGGTGTTACTCTGTTTTTAACTTAATACTCTAGATGCTGCTGGATAGCAGTCGATGAGTGGAGTAATAGTAGTAGATGCAGGCAGGAGTCGGTCTACTTGTCTCGGTCGTGATGCCTATATACATGATCATACCTAGATATTCTCATAACTATGCTCAATTCTGTCAATTTCTCAACAGTAATTTGTTCACCCACCGTAGAATACTTATGCTCTTGAGAGAAGCCACTAGTGAAACCTATGGCCCCTGGGTCACTTTCTCATCATATTAATCTCCATCACTTTATTATTGCTTTGCTTTTTTAATTTGCCTTTTACTTTTTACTTTGCATCTCTGTACCAAAAATACCAAAAATATTATTTATCATCTCTATCAGATCTCACTTTCGTAAGTGACCGTGAAGGGATTGACAACCCCTAAGCGCGTTGGTTGCGTTGAGCTATTGTTTTTGTGTAGGTACAAGGGACTTGCGCGTAGCCTCCTACTGGATCGATACCTTGGTTCTCAAAAACTGAGGGAAATACTTACGCTACTTTGCTGCATCATCCTCTCCTCTTCGGGGAAATCCAATGCAGTGCTCAAGAGGTAGCAAGAAGAATTTCTGGCGCCGTTGCCGGGGAGTCTGCGCAAAAGTCAACATACCAAGTACCCATCACAATCCCTATCTCCCGCATTACATTATTTGCCATTTGCCTCTCGTTTTCCTCTCCCCCACTTCACCCTTGCCGTTTTATTCGCCCTCTCTCTCTATCCTCCCTCTCTTTCTCTATTAGCCTCTTTTGCTTGTTTGCTTGTGTTACCATGTGCCTTCCATTTGCTTGCATCTTTGCTTGCTAATAATCTATTGTTATGGATCCACTTAAAGTGTTCTACTTGGATCATCTTCGATCCATATGCGTTCGTGCTGAAACCCCAACTAGCCTAGTTGATGGGAAATCTTTAGATGAGCATGCTCATTTTGTGCGTCATCGTTTGTCTGAAAAGGGGAAGCTCTTATGGTATCATATAAGTAGTTTGCTATGCTATGCTTGGAATCTTTGTGATATTCGTGATTTTACTTGTTGCTCTAAGAACCTAAAAAACACCTTCCCTACCTATGTGAGTTCAATGATAATGAAATCTTATCTTCTTATGCAAAGGGTGTTTATAGTTACTATGATATCGAACAAATTGAAGAATTTGTCATTTTTAAGGGTGCTCATGAAGTTGCTTCTTTGATTGAAAAGTATGATTTCACTCTCAATAAATCTGAAAATTCCGTCATACTTAAATATTGCAATGAAAACCTTGCCCATAATGTCTATGTCCAAGAATTTATTGAAAGAATGACCGTTGCTTCGGAAGAAAATAATGATATGCATGAATCTATGGATAATGATGATTCCGTTGATTTGGTTGAAATATCCCTTGATGAACGTGATGCTTGCTATGCTTGTGGCCATGATGCCAATATTTATGAAGATGAATCTGCTATAGTTCCTTATGTTACACATGAGATCGTTGCTATTGCACCCATACTTGATAGTTCCTTCGACGAAAATCATGATTGTAATGATGTTATTATAAATTCTCTTAATGGCAATTGTGTTAATGATTTGCAAAAACCTAAGCTTGGGGATGCTAGTTTTGCTGTGACTACTATTTGTTGCAATGATCATGATTGGGGTGATTCTTCTTTTGATCTTGAAAATCTATTTAATCCCGATGATGAATATGAGATTGATAATAGTGTTTGCAATATTATTGAAAGTGGGTTTGGGAGAGTGTCAACTTTATATCCCACATATTTGGAGAATGTTCAATCTTATGAAATTTTTGATAAAAGTGGGTTTGGAAAGGTCATGACTTTAGTTAATGTTAATCCCACTATTTTGGAAGAGTGTCAACTTTGCATGCATGTGGATCATGTTGAAAATATTTTATGTGATAGCTATTTTGTTGAGTTTGCTTATGATCCTACATGTAATTATTATGAGAGAGGAAAATATGGTGGTAGAAATTTTCATGTTACTAATTTACCTCTCGTTGTGTTGAGATTGTTATTGTTTCTTTCCGCTTCCTTGCATATGCTAGTTTTTGCTTGACTTGATTTGTTTGCCTATAAGATACCTATGCATAGGAAGTATGTTAGACTTAGATGTGTTTGTCACATGTTTTATGATGCCCTCTTTGTGCTTCAATTCTTGTCTTTCATGAGAGCATCATTGAAATATTATGCCTAGCTATAAGGCTTTAAAGAAAAGCGCTTGTGTGGAGGCAACCCAATTTTATTTTTATTCCTTGCTTTTTGATCCTGTTTAGTAATAAATAAATTATTTAGCCTCTGTTTTTCTTGTGTTTTTTGTGTTTAATTAGTGTTTGTGCCAAGTAGAACCGTTGGGAAGACTTGGGGAAAGTCTTGTTGAACTTGCTGTAAAACACAGAAACTTTAGCGCTCACGAGAACTGCTGTCATTTTTATTTGGAAAGTGATATTTAGTTAATTCTTTTTCCAGATGATTAATAGATAAATTCCTCACGTCCAGAAATTTATTTTAGAATTTTTGAGGTTCCAGATCTTGCGCTAGCTACAGATTACCACAGACTGTTCTGTTTTTGATAGATTCTGTTTTTCGTGTGTTGTTTGCTTATTTTGATGAATCTATGGCTAGTAAAATAGTTTATAATCCATAGAGGAGTTGGAATACAGTGGGTTTAACACCAATATAAATAAAGAATGAGTTCATTACAGTACCTTGAAGTGGTCTTTTGTTTTCTTTCGCTAACGGAGCTCACGAGATTTTCTACTTTAAGTTTTGTGTTGTGAAGTTTTCAAGTTTTGGGTAAAGATTTGATGGATTATGGAACAAGGAGTGGCAAGATCCTAAGCTTGGGGATGCCCATGCACCCCCAAGATAATATAAGGACACCTAAAAGCCAAAGCTTGGGGATGCCCCGGAAGGCATCCCCTCTTTCGTCTACTTCTATCGGTAACTTTACTTGGAGCTATATTTTTATTCACCACATGATATGTGTTTTGCTTGGAGCGTCTTTTATGATTTGAATCTTTGCTTGTTAGTATACCACAATCATCCTTGCTGTACACACCTTTTGAGAGAGCCATACATAATTTAGAATTTGATAGAATACTCTATGTGCTTCACTTATATCTTTTGAGTTATATAATTTAGCTCTAGTGCATCCGTTGCATGGCAATCCCTACTCACTCACATTGATATCTATTGATGGGCATCTCCATAGCTCGTTGATACGTAGTTGATGTGAGACTATCTTCCCCTCTTTTTGTCTTCTCCGCAACCACCATTCTATTCCACATATAGTGTTATATCCATGGCTCACGCTCATGTATTGCGTGAAGATCGAAAAACTTTTGAAAATGTCAAAAGTATGAAACAATTGCTTGGCTTTTCATCACGGTTGTGCATGATTTAAATACTTTGTGTGGTGAAGATAGAGCATACACAGACTATATGATTTTGTAGGGATAGCTTTCTTTGGCCATGTTATTTTGAGAAGACATAATTGCTTTGTTAGTATGCTTGAAGTATTATCATTTTTATGTCAATATGAACTTTTGTCTTTAATCTTTTGAATCTGAATATTCATACCACAATTAAGACGATTTACATTGAAATTATGCCAAGTAGCACTCCGCATCAAAAATTCTGTTTTTATCATTTACCTACTCGAGGATGAGCAGGAATTAAGCTTGGGGATGCTTGATACGTCTCCAACGTATCTATAATTTTTGATTGCTCCATGCTATATTATCTACTTTTTTGGACATTATTGAGCTTTATTATCCACTTTTATATTATTTTTAGGACTAACCTATTAACCGGAGGCCCAGCCCAGAATTGTTGTTTTTTGCCTGTTTTAGGGATTCGAAGAAAAGGAATATCAAACGGACTCCAAACGAAATGAAACCTTCGGAAACGTGATTTTCTCATCAGATATGATCCAGGAGACTTGGACCCTCCGTCAAGAAAGCCACGAGGCGGCCACGAGGGTGGAGGGCGCCCCCCCTAGGGCGCGCCCCCTGCCTCATGGGCCCCTGTTGCTCCACCGACGTACTTCTTCCTCTTATATATATCCACGTACCCCCAAACGATCAGATACGGAGCCAAAAACCTAATTCCACCGCCGCAACTTTCTGTATCCACGAGATCCCATCATGGGGCCTGTTCCGGAGCTCCGCCGGAGGGTGCATCGATCACGGAGGGCTTCTACATCATCATCCAAGCCCCTCCGATGAAGTGTGAGTAGTTTACTTCAGACCTACGGGTCCATAGTTAGTAGCTAGATGGCTTCTTCTCTCTTTTTGGATCTCAATACAATGTTCTCCCCCTCTCTCGTGGAGATCTATTCGATGTAATCTTCTTTTTGCGGTGTGTTTGTTGAGACCAATGAATTGTGGGTTTATGATCAAGTCTATCTATGAATAATATTTGAATCTTCTCTTAATTCTTTTATGTATGATTGGTTATCTTTGCAAGTCTCTTCGAATTATCAGTTTGGTTTGGTCTACTAGATTGGTTGTTCTTGCCATGGGAGAAGTGCTAGCTTTGGGTTCGATCTTGCGGTGTCCTTTCCCAGTGACAGAAGGGGCAGCAAGGCACGTATTGTATCGTTGCCATCGAGGATAACAAGATGGGTTTTTTTATCATATTGCATGAAACTATCCCTCTACATCACGTCATCTTGCTTAAGGCGTTACTCTGTTTTTAACTTAATACTCTAGATGCATGCTGGATAGCGGTCGATGAGTGGAGTAATAGTAGTAGATGCAGACAGGAGTCGGTCTACTTGTCTCGGACATGATGCCTATATAAATGATCATACCTAGATATTCTCATAACTATGCTCAATTCTGTCAATTGCTGAATAGTAATTTGTTCACCCACCATAGAATACTTATGCTCTTGAGAGAAGCCACTAGTGAAACCTATGGCCCCCGGGTCTCTTTCTCATCATTTTAATCTCCATCACTTTATTATTGCTTTGCTTTTTTACTTTGCCTTTTACTTTTTACATTGCATCTCTATACCAAAAATACCAAAAATATTATTTATCATCTCTATCAGATCTCACTTTCGTAAGTTACCGTGAAGGGATTGACGACCCCTAAGCCCGTTGGTTGCATTGAGCTATTTTTTTTGTGTAGGTACGAGGGACTTGGGCGTAGCCTCCTACTGGATTGATACCTTGGTTCTCAAAAACTGAGGGAAATACTTACGCTACTTTGCTGCATCATCCTCTCCTCTTCGGGGAAATCCAACGCAGTGCTCAAGAGGTAGCAGCATGCATAGTAGTACTTTTATTCGAGGGCTAATAAAGTTTTGCAATAAGTATATGTGTTCTTTATGACTAATGTGAGTCCATGGATTATACGCACTCTATGGTACCGTGCATTGCGCTTTCTCACATCGAGACGTGGTGCAAACTTCGCCGGTGCATCCAAACCCCGTGATAGGATATGCTCTATCACACATACTCCTTATTATATCTTCATCAAAAAATCCACCATACCTACCTATTATGTATTTTCCATGGCTATTCCGAGATATATTGCGATGCAACTTCCACTGTTTCTATTTGAGGACTTGAGCATTCATTGTCATATTGCTTTGCATGATAATATTGCTGACATAGTAGTTGTGGCTCAGTCACCATTCATTATTTTTCATACATGTTACACTAGATCATTGCACATCCTGGTACATGCAAGAGGCATTCATATAGAGTCATATTTTGTCATAGGTATCGACTTGTAATTTTTATTTCTTTTGAGTTATAACTAAATAGAAGTGTGATGATTATCATTATTCATTTTTAGAGCAGTGCCCCAGTGAGGAAAGGATGGTGGAGACTATGATTCCCCCACAAGTCGGGATGAGGCTCCAGACAATGAGATAAAAAAATATAAAAAAGGAAAAAGGAAAAAAGAAAAAAAAAGAAAAAAGAAAAAAAACAAAGAGATAAGGGACATTGTTAGTATCTTGTACCACACTTGTGCTTCAAAGTAGCACCATGTTTTTCATATGGAGAGTCTCCTATGTTGTCACTTCCATATACTAGTGGGAATTTATCATCAAAGGATTAGATGCACACCCACTTAGTTTTCATATTGAGCTTTCATACACTTATAGCTCTTAGTGCATTCGTTAAATGGCAATCCCTACTCCTCACGTTGATATCGATTGATGGGCATCTCCATAGCCCGTTGGTTACTCGCATCGATGTGAGACTTTCTACTTTTTGGTCTTCTCTATGTTTACCCCTATCATTATACTCTATTCCACCCGTAGTGTTATATCCATGGCTTGCGCTCATGTATTGCGTGAGAGTTGAAAAAGCTGAAGCTCGTTAAAAAGTATGAACCAATTTCTCGGCTTGTCATCGGGGTTGTGCATGATAAATACTTTGTGTTAAGAAGACAGAGCATGACAAGACCATATGATTTTGCAGGGATAGCTTTCTTTAGCATTGATATTTTGAAAGACTGATACCTCTCCAACGTATCTATAATTTTTGATTGTTCCATGCTATTATATTATCAAATTTGGATGTTTATGGGCTTTATTATGCACTTTTATATTATTTTTGGGACTAACCTATTAACCCAGAGCCCAGTGCCAGTTTCTGTTGTTTTCCTTGTTTTTGAATATCGCAGAAAAGGAAAATCAAACGGAGTCCAATTGACCTGAAACTTCACGGAACTTATTTTTGGATCAGAAGAAGCCCAGAAGACTTGGAGTGCACGTCAGGGGATACGAGGAAGCCACGAGGCAGGGGGCGCGCCCACCCCCCTGGGCGTGCCCTCCACCCTCGTGGGCCCCTCGTGGCCCCTCCTGATGCACTTCTTCCTCCTATATATCTCCAAATACCCTAAAACGATCGAGTATCACAATAGATCGGGAGTTCCGCTGCCAGAAGCCTCTGTAGCCACCGAAAGCCAATCTAGACCCGTTCCGACACCCTGCCGGAGGGGGAATCCCTCTCCGGTGGCCATCTTCATCATCCCGGTGCTCTCCATGACGAGGAGGGAGTAGTTCTCCCTCGGGGCTGAGGGTATGTACCAGTAGCTATGTGTTTGATCTCTCTCTCTCTCTCTCTCGTGTTCTTGAGGTGATACGATCTTGATGTATCGCGAGCTTTGCTATTATATTTGGATCCTATGATGTTTCTTCCCCCCTCTACTCTCTTGTAATGGATTGAGTTTTCCCTTTGAAGTTATCTTATCGGATTGAGTCTTTAAAGATTTGAGAGCACTTGATGTATGTCTTGCCGTGCGTATCTGTGGTGACAATGGGATATCACGTGATTCACTTGATTTATGTTTTGGTGATCAACTTGCGGGTTCCACCCATGAACCTATGCATAGGGGTTGGCACATGTTTTCGTCGTGATTCTCCGGTAGAAACTTTGGGGAACTCTTTGAGATTCTATGTGTTGGTTGAATAGATGAATCTGAGATTGTGTGATGCATATCGTATAATCATACCCACGGATACTTGAGGTGACATTGGAGTATCTAGGTGACATTAGGGTTTTGGTTGATTTGTGTCTTAAGGTGTTATTCTAGTATGAACTCTAGGGTTGTCTGTGACACTTATAGGAATAGCCCAACGGATTGATTGGAAAGAATAACTTTGAGGTGGTTTCGTACCCTACCATAATCTCTTCGTTTGTTCTCCGCTATTAGTGACTTTGGAGTGACTCTTTGTTGCATGTTGAGGGATAGTTATATGATCCAATTATGTTATTATTGTTGAGAGGACTTGCACTAGTGAAAGTATGAACCCTAGGCCTTGTTTCCTAGCATTGCAATACCGTTTACGCTCACTTTTACCATTAGTTACCTTGCTGTTTTTATATTTTCAGATTACAAATACCCATATCTACTATCCATATTGCACTTGTATCACCATCTCTTCGCCGAACTAGTGCACCTATGTAATTTACCATTGTATTGGGTGTGTTGGGGACACAAGAGACTCTTTGTTATTTGGTTGCAGGGTTGCTTGAAGAGACCATCTTCATCCTACGCCTCCTACGGATTGATAAACCTTAGGTCATCCACTTGAGGGAAAATTATTACTGTCCTACAAACCTCTGCACTTGGAGGCCCAACAATGTCTACTTCGGGCGCAAGGAAGCTTATATCCGGAAAAAATCGTGTTAAAATCTCAACACAATCTGAGTTACGGATCTCCGGGAATATAAGAAACGGTTTTTGGCCAGATCTGGAGAACGTGAAATAGAAGAGAACAAAGAGGGAGATCCAATCTCGGAGGGGCTCCTGCCCCTCCGCCGCCATGGAGACCGAGGACCAGAAGGGAAACCCTTCTCCCACCTAGAGAGGAGGCCAAGGAAGAAGAAGAAGGAGGGGGGCTCTCTCCCCTTCGCTTCTGGTGGCGCCGGAGTGCCATCGAGGCAATGATCGGGATGACGATATACATCAACAATCTTACTACCGTCAACACCAACTTTCTCTCCCCCTATGCATCGGTGTAACACCTTTTCTCCCCGCTGTAATATCTACTTAAACGTGGTACTCAACTCCATATATTATTTCTCGATGATCTATGGTTATCCTATGATGTTTGAGTAGATCTGTTTTGTCTGGTGGGTTAATCATGATCTTGGTTGGTATGATTGTATATTTTATTTATGGTGTTGTCCTACGGTGCCCTCCATTCTCACGCAAATGTGAGGGGGCCCCGCTGTAGGGTGTTGCAATATGTTCATGGTTCGCTTACGGTGGGTTACGAGAGTGTCAGAAACTTAAACCTGAGTAGGTGGGGTATGAAATATGGGAATAAAGAGGACTTGATACTTAACGCTATGGTTGGGTTTCACGACCTTAATGATCTTTAGCAGTTGCGGATGCTTGCTAGAGTTCCAATCATAAGTGCATATGATTCAAGTAGAGAAAGTATGTTAGCTCATGCCTCTCCCTCATATAAAATTACAAGAATGATTACGGTACTTGTTATCGATTGCCTAGGGACAAATGACTTTCTTATTGACAAAAGCTTTCCACTTTTATTACCTTGCAATTTATCCGTAGTTTTATTCTCGCAAAGTACTCGTAGCTTTATCTTTGCAAAATAGTCTCATACTTGTTTCCGGTAAAGCAGACGTCAAGCGTGCGTAGAGTTGTATCGGTGGTCGATAGAACTTTAGGGAATATTTGTTCTACCTTTAGCTCCTCGTTGGGTTCGACACTATTATTTATCGAAAGAGGCTACAAACGATCCCCTATACTTGTGGGTGATCAATTACTATCCTTCCCATCCTCAGGATCTTCGGGGTCCTCATTATCGGACACCCCTGTAGGGCCGTTAACCTGACCAGGCATGGTATTGTCACCGACACCCTGGTCCTTGGTGTCATCTGGAGTGGCGCTATTATCATTGGCGTCTATATTATTATTTTGTCTTTCCTTGCCCCTAGCTACCAGTACCTTTCGATCGCCCCTGAGCACGTCAGCGGTTGGGGGGGGGTCTCTTTTCTCCTCCCCATCTTCCCTAGGGGTATCGAATATGTAGACGTTGTAGGTAGAGGTTGCGGCCCAGTTGCCATCGAGGTCATAGGTGAAGCCGCTCTTGATGCGCCATCAACATCTTCATCCATGTCCGTTGTCTCATCGGAGGCATAGTTCAATACGTCGGTGAAATCTTCGATTGTAGTGACTAGGTGGGTGGTGGTGGGGGAGGGGCATAAATTTCCCTATCGTCGGCTTTCCATCCGATTTGGTCACAGATTCTGGATGCGGTCTAGCATCTCGTTTAAGTGCGAGAGATCTTCCGAGTCCATTACTGGACTGTTGGCTGGGCTAACTTGTAGTATGCTCCGTGGGTCGCCTGACGCAACCCTAGATCTTTGGCCAGCCAGGGCTAAATCCTGTTCTGCCAGAGAAGTGACCAGATCCGAGCTTGAAGTCGGTTCCGAGGTAAGATCCGACTCGAGATCAGATCCGATGGAACAACGGTCGTGTCCGCAATCAAGGTTGGGTCCGACGTAAGATCTAGCCCAGATTCTAGATCGGATCTGGCTCCGGGGTCGAGGCCACGGTGACTGAGGAAATCTCAACCCGATCTGGCCTCCAGCATGAGAGGCCGAGATCGCCGTGGGTGTTAGTAGTGTATTTCAAACTTCCAAACATGATGCCTTGGTTGGGGATGAAGCTTTCGATGCGGTCGAGATGGCTGGACGTGTTGGCGTGAAGAACAACGCCACCGAACGCAAAAAGCTGGTCGAGGACAAAGATGTCTCCACAACCGATGTTGTTGTTGATCTGAAGACGTGCCATCGATCCTTTTTGACCACACAACAAGACCTGCATGGGCCACCAATGTCGGTACTAAAACTGGCTAATCTTGGGTAGGGGGTCCCGAGCTGTGGATCGGGGAACGATGGATAACATGAGACAAGGGAGATGATGTTTACCCAGGTTCGGACCCTCTCGAAGAGGTAAAACCCTACGTCCTGCTTTGATTATATTGATGTGATGGAGTGTCGGGTACAAGATGATCTACCTTGATATCACATGTTGTGTTCTAAACCCTAAGGTTGGTAATTGTGCCCCTGTGGAGAGTAAACCCCACGGCTTATATTGGCATCAGGGGTATCTAGGATTACATATGATCGGTTGCCAACCAGAAATAAACACGCTGATTATTAAAGTTGTCTATACGCCAAGTCTTCGGTTATTTCCTTCTTGCTCACGATGAGGTTCAGCTTCGGCTACCCTCCAGGCGGTGGCTACAGGCCTACAGTTCGGCCCATAGTCAACATGCCGTAAGTACCCCTAGTCCGGAACTCTCTGACACGAGCCCCTGTAAGTTTTAGTTCTTGTATGTTGAGTCCAATAATTATGGAGTATGAGTATTAGCACCGAAAATTGCTTGGCCTACAAAAGTGCTTGTAAAGGAGGTTCCGCAATTTTCTTTTTCCACTAATCAAACAACCCTCTAAATTTCATGATGAGCCCGCGCCGCACCGCTAACTAATGACCCATTAAAAACTGCCAAGCCTCCCCGTAACCTCCTCACTACTGAATCTTCACGTATGTGTAGCAAAGCTCTTTAGCACCACTGTAAGAAAATAAATAATAATGTGTGTATTAGCACGTGTGTTATGTACTTCCTCGGTCCTTTTTTACTCCACGTATAAAATTTGGGTCAAGTCAAACTTGGTAAATTTGACTAAATCTATTTATATATAAAAAGTGCTTTATGGGGTAACCAGAAAAAAAAGAATTACCTAGAAAATCCCATAATAATTAGAAACACTAGTCATCAACCCATGCAGCTGCACGGGCTAGAATTTCAAATGTAAAGAAAAATTAAAATAACTACATCCATTGTACATGAATATTTTATGAATTCAAAATATAGCAAAACGTGGAAAAGTAGTATCAAAAACTACCACAAAGTCTTTGCATTAGTATTTTTCATATGGAAAAAGAAAACTGTATTCATTGGGTCTAATAGATAGTTCGGTGGTCCTTGTAATCTTCGGTAACATCAAGTATAGATGAAATTAATAGATTATGTGAAATAGCTAATAATAGGTTTTAAGTTGCTTGAGAGTGACAAAAAATATTTGAAGTCAAAAAAGTGGAAATGACCATATGATGGTTTACATTATTTAAGGTACAGGTTCAGGTGTTAATGCATATATGTTTACAGGTTCGGTTAAAGAAAATGAAACTATGATGACTTAAGCATAAAGGTGAAAAAAATTCATTGGACGTTATAAAACAAGGGCTATTTCCCATCAAAGAGGAAAAGATTAAAAATATGGTGGGGTTCTTATTCCTATAAATTTGGCAAACATATCTTTTTGTGTACCAAATATGCCCCATAGTTCTCGTAACTACATATTTAAGGTACTAAATGTAAGTGCATCTAGTGCCACCCCTAGTTGGTTTTGGAGTATTGACGACAAACCTAGTTGAGGGACTAATGTGTTTGTGAGAATTGCAGGAAAACACAGGTAGAAGTCCCTCATTGATTCGTTTTACTACCAGAGATGACCCCTAAAAATGAATGAAGACATTGAAGTCAAAGGTGGTATATGAAGATATTCACATTGAAGACTATGACAACAGAAGACACGTTATGAAGCCTATGGAACTCGAAGACTTAGATCTTTCGTAGTTCTTTTTATTTTTGTTGAGTCATAGGAACCACCGTACTGTTAAGTGGGGTCCAGGAGAACAAGTCAGAATGACTTAAGTGATGCCTAAATCAAAAAATCTATGTCTTCGAGTGAAGACAATGAGAGCAAATCTTGTCCAGAGCCGGACAAGTCAGCTTTGCTTGTAGCCCAAGTAAAGTTGCCATGAGAGTTCGAAATCTGACCATTGAGACACGTGTCAGTTCCTTAGTGACCCAGGGTCATTTCGGACAAATCAGGTCGGGTTGCCAAGTGGCTATAAATAGCCCACCCCCACAACCATAAACGGTTGGCTGCTCAGATTTCAGTGCACGGCTTTTGTCGTTTGAGAGCAACCCACCTCGAAGCCTTTGAAAGAAAATTCCTAGTGAGGAGAAAATCCCTAACCACCCAGAGCCAGAGTAAATTGGGCATCACTTAAGTCTTCTTGTCTGTGTGATCTGAAGACTTATTACACTTGAGGACTGTGAATCCTCCAGACGGTTAGGCGTCGCGTTCAGAGCATCCAAGAGACATTGTGGATTGCCAGTGAACGAAGTCTGTGAAGGTTTGGGAGTCTACCTTGAAGACTTACCAGAGTGATTGGGCGAGGACTAAGTGACCTTAGCTCAAGGAGATTACGGTGAGGACTTGGTGTCCTGAACTGTGTGTTCAGGACTGGGTGTCCGGGACTGTGTGTCCTAAGGTTTAAATACCTAGCCGCTCCAACCAGACGTACAGTTGTCACAGCAACTGGAACTGGTCCAACATATCATTGTCTTCAATGAGTCACTGGTTTCATCTTCACTTCCTTCTCTTGCTGTTACTCATTGTGAAGTCATTGCGTGCTTGCTTTATCATTTGTCTTCACAACGTGAATGCATGATCTGTTTGGCTTCATAACTTCTTCCTACATGATCCTTATTACACTGAAGCTGTTTGTCACTGTGCTTTCACTCTATTGAATACATGACCATGGCTGGCCTAGTGTAATCTAACTTCCGCTGCATAGTAATAGGCACAATCTTCACTGTTTGTCTTCATAACTCCCAAGTTCTGAAGACTTTCATAAAAATCGCCTATTCACCCCCCCCCCCTCTAGTCGATATAACGCACTTTCACTAAACCCTATGAGATGGGATGAATTTTGTTTTGAAGGAACAACACAATGCTAACATTCTTAAATCCAACCCCAAGAAGCCAATTATTAGTATGATGAGAGTGCTGGTTAGTCCAATGTCTCACCAAAAAGTTATAGTGATGTTAGAAAACAGAATTTGTCCAACTACAAACATAAACTTAGTAATTTGTTCATCACTAAATTTATTTGGAAGTATAATTCGACTAAGAATTATTAGCATAAATAGATTTTAATGGCACCTTTTGTAGTGGAGTATGTAGATCCAAGTGCTACCATACATATACACTGAAAACAATTCCAATCTGAGAACTTTATCGACCTGGGGGACAAACTAATATTAATGAAGTGTTTCTCAAGAATAACTCCGTGACATTCAAATGTTGTCAAGTTCAACAAAAATATAGTCCATTATATATTCGTGTGAAAACTGATCTCATGGCGCCATTGTTTTGTAGACATGTGTGTAGAATATCCTAGATACCTTCCAACACATGTAATTGTGTTTCTTTTCTAACACTGAGTAGCATGGTATTAGCAAATTAAATAAAAATAGAGAAACAATCGTTAGATTATTCTTTCCGAAGAGCCAGATGTAATTGTCGATTTTTGGAACTTCGACGTGGATGTGTTTTTCTTCATTAGTTGCAGGTGGGGCTGAGAACCTTTTTATTTGTACGTGATTGTTTTCATTTTTATTTGCTGGAACTTGGCTGTAGGTGTGGAGGACTTTTTTTTGTACATGTACGTGTTGTCTTTTTTCTTCAATTATTGGACGTGGGTGCTGAGGAATTTTTTTATGTGATGGATTTTTTTGTACGAAGTCGATTTTATATTTATTTGATGGAACTTGGACGTGGGTGTGGAGGTCTCTCTTTTGTACATGTACACCTTTTTTTCAATTAATGGGCGTGGGTGCTGAGGACTTTTTTTACGTGATGGATTCATTTTTTCCTGGAACATGGAGCGTGGGTGTGGAGGATTCCTCCTTTTACATGTACGTGGTGTTCTGTTTACAAATAGATGTGGGTGTGTTTTTTTAAGGGGAGACGTGGGTGATAGGACTTCTTTTTATTTACGTGATAGATTTTCTTTTTATCTCAAATTTTTTGCTAGAGGACGTGGGTGCCGAAGAACATTTTCTTTTCTTTTTTGATGGGTAGATATATTTCCTTTTAATGTTTGTACATGTACGTGATGATTTTCTTTACAAATAAATAAGAAATAGATCATAACCATTAAATTTCTAATCTAACGGCTAAATTAATCTTGTTAATGTGGACTAATGTGGAAACTCTTGTGGTGCCTCCAATTAGTAAATATATAAGAGCTGGCCATCAATTGGAACCGATTAGGCGAGCACAACCAATGGATTGAAAAGAATGAAAATGACCCACCAATGCCTTTAATAAGATATCC
Source organism: Triticum urartu (assembly GCF_003073215.2). Lineage (NCBI taxonomy): Eukaryota > Viridiplantae > Streptophyta > Magnoliopsida > Poales > Poaceae > Triticum > Triticum urartu. Next base: position 652,364,872 of record NC_053026.1, read on the forward strand.
CACCCACGTAAATAAAATCCAACAACCTTTCGACTTAGAGGCATAGCCGCATGGTAGTTTTGTCACAAGAGGGGTAATCTTCACACAATCCCATGTACTAAATATAAAGGGATAAAGAGTTGGCTTACAATCGCCACTTCACACAATACATAAATAATCCATACATCATTCAAATACACTCAAAGACCGACTATGGTCAAATCTGAATAAAAAGGAAGATACACCCCAATTGCTAGATCCCCGATCGTCCCAACTGGGCTCCACTACTGATCATTAGGAAACAAAATGTAATAACGACCTAGATCCTCGTCGAACTCCCACTTGAGTTCGGTAGCATCACCTGCACTAGTATCATCGGCACCCGCAACTGTTTGGAAGTATCCGTGAGTCACGAGGACTCAACAATCTCACACCCGCAAGATCAAGACTATTTAAGCTTAAGGGTAGGAAAGGGTGGTGAGGTGGAGCTGCAGCAAGCACTAAGCATATATGGTGGCTAACATAGGCAAATAAGAGCGAGAAGAGAAGCAACGCACGGTCGAGAAGGTAGAAGTGATCAAGATGTGATCCTGAAAACTACTTACGTTCAAGCATAACACAAGAACGTGTTCAATTCCCGGAATCCGCCGAAAAGAGACCATCATGGAAACACACATGGTTGATGCATTTTAATTAAGTCAAGTGTCAAGTTCTCTACAACCGGATATTAACAAATTCCCATCTACCACATAACCATGGGCATGGCTCTCGAAAGTTTATACCCTACAGGGGTGTCCCAACTTAGCCCATCACAAGCTCTCACGGTCAACGAAGGATATTCCTTCTCCCGGGAAGACCCGATCAGTCTCGGAATTCCGGTTACAAGACATTTCAACAATGGTAAAACAAGACCAGTAAAGCCGCCCGATGTGCAGACAAATCCCGATAGGAGGCGCACGTATCTCATTCTCAGGGCACACCGGATGGTCCAGACGTCGGGTTGGCATAGACCCTGGTTTCCCAGGGGGGCGCCGGACACCGCCCAGTTTGGACCAACACTGAGAGGAGCACTGGCCCCGGGGGGGTTTAAAATAAAGATGACCCTTGAGTCTGCGGATCCCAAGGGTAAAAGTCTTAGGTGGCAAATGTTAAAACCAAGGTTGGGCCTTGCTGGAGGAGTTTTATTCAAAGCGAACTGTCAAGGGGTTCCCATAACCTAACCGCGTAAAGAACGCAAAATCAAGAAACATAACATTGGTATGACGGAAACTAGAGCGGCAAGAGTGGAAGAAAACACCAGGCATAAGGCCGAGCCTTCCACCCTTTACCAAGTATATAGATGCATTGAAGTAAATAACATATAATAATGATATCCCAATAATATCCATGTTCCAACATGGAACAAACTTCAACTTCACCTGCAACTAGCAACGCTATAAGAGGGGCTGAGCAAAAGCGGTAACATAGCCAAACAACGGTTTGCTAGGAAGGAGGGTTAGAGGATTGACATGGAAATATGGGAGGCATGATATAATAACTGGTAGGTAGCGCGACATAACGATAGGGAGAACAACTAGCAAGCAAAGATAGAAGTGATTTCGAGGGTATGGTCATCTTGCCTGCAATGTTCTTAGAGTTGTCGAAAGCTTGATCCTCGCTAGCGTACTCAACAGGTTCCTCGGTCATATACTCGTCTCTCGACTCTACCCAAGTCAAGAACATAAGCAAAGGAACAACAATCAATCACGATGCAATGCACAAGCAACATGATGCAATACATGGCATGATATGCAAGATATGATATGCAATGCATATGCATGCACCGGAAGGGAAAGAATGAACAAGGCATCAACTTGGCAAAACAATTATGCCGCTGGAAAGATGAGATGATTTCGGTTGAAATCGATATAAAGATCACCGGAAACGGATGCACGGGTTGTAAATGGCAAGCAAAACAAGAATGGTGCAAAACTGTGATTAACAACATGATGGCACTTAGAATGCAACAAGAAACTAAGCTACTGCACTCCAACATATCAACAAGGCATATGTCAGTCATGTACAAGAGATGCTTGACAAAACATGAACACTGAGCTACGACTAAATCACACAAGAACAGGTTCAAACAAGCATGGCAAAAGTGCAAAAGATATCAGCTTCACAGACTTAGTGAAAATACTAACATGTCAAAAACAATATCAGGAAGCAATGTTTAGAGCAAGCAACCAACATGCTACGGGAACACATAATAGCAAGCAAAGGCATGGAATGATTTTACTAAATGCATAGAACAAAACTCCCTTACTGAACATGAGCCAAAAAGGCACATAAGATATGATGGAACCCATGTAAACATAGTAAGTTTTATTAACAATTTCAGACTTAGAAGAAAAATAGAGCATGACATAAACAGATTTATGATAGCAACTTTGCGAGCTCATGCCACCCACGACAAAGAATTAAATGACAACATAAGCATACCAATAGCAAGATGACATGTTCATGAAGCTAATCATGGCAAGAGCAAGTTCATAGGATGCATGTATCACTAGCAACAACCATGGCAATTTTGATTAACATGTTAACATTCTACCAGGAACATTTTAAAGCAAAAGTAGAGCAAGCAAAAGACATGCTAGAGCACTACATAATTGCAAACAGGGGCATTAATGGATAGAGCATATCCACATGTTCAAAACAACCTCAGTTAAGTATCTCAAAACAATTATGGATCTCATGGTAGCATCAAGTTTACATGGCATCAAAATAACAGCAGGAAAAAGACAGCAAAATCGTAAGTCCCTGAAAACAGCAACATCACAGAGCCTAGTTTGCATGTTTGTTCTAGTCACCACATATATCACAAAAATACAAGACTTGCACCCCTGTAAAGATGTCATGTTGTAGTTCAAAACTCATTTAGACCTCATGCTCATAGCATGCACACATCAAGTGCAACAATAAAGACAAATCACCATGATCTGATAAGTACCAGCAGCTAACATTTTATAGAACTCTTGCATCAATGCAAATGGCATCATAATGGACAGTAACATGCATGGAAATGCTTCTAACATGAAGAGCTCAATGAGACAAATATTTTTGACATAACATATGCATGAATCGGAGCTACGAGCACCCAGATGTGGCATGATGAACAGGGCATCAAAATATCACAGGAAAATGACTTAGTGAAATTTCACCTCGCCCAGATCCTGATCTAGGGTTTCGTGGATTTCGAGGTTCGCCGGTGGACTCGCCCGGAGTACTAGCCGGAGTGGAAGGAGACGGCCGGCGTTGAGGGAGGAGCTCGCCGGAGAGTAGGGGGGCGGATCTGGTGCGGGCATGGAGGAGCGGCGGCACGCGGTGGAGGAGATGGCGCACGGCGCGCGGCGTGGCGGGGCGGCGCCGACGCTCGTCGGCGGAGCGGAGGCGAGGCACGGGCGGCGAACGGGCGCGGCTCAGGCTCCGGGGGCCGGCCACGGGCTTGGCGGGCCGGCGGCGCGCGCGGTGGCCGGAGTGCCACGTAGCGCGTCCTGGTTGGCTACGCGGTGGCGGCGATTTTTGTCCGGCGGGATCCGGACGTTTCCGGCGGCGGCGGGGAGAATTTTAGGGTTTGGACTGCGAGATTTTTGGAGGGGTGCACATATTTATAGGTAGAGGGAGGTAGGAATGTCCAAATGAGGTGCGGTTTTCGCCCACACGATCATGATCCGATGGCGGAGAACGTGGAGATGGCTTAGATGGGTTATTGGGATGTTTTGAAGGGGTGTTGGGCTGCAACCCAAAGACACTTTTGCGGTTACCCGGTTAACCGTTGGAGCATCAAACGGCCTCCAAATAGAACGAAATTTGATAAGCGGTTTCCCGGTGGTGTACCAAGGCCACTTGACAAATCTCCGCCGATTCCGAGAACGTTTAACTCCCCCTCACGAAAAGAAACAAGAGGGGTGCGCCGGTGCATGTGGGAGTGTCGGATTGCGAAACGGACAACGGGGAAAATGCTCGGATGCATGAGACGAACACGAATGCAAATGCGATGCACATGATGACATGATATGAAATGCATGACATGAACAAAATGCAAAACTAAGACAAAAACCCAACCACGAAGGGAATCTCATAACTTAAAGCCGAAAATGGCAAGAGTCGGAGTTACAGATATGGCAAGTTACATCCGGAGTGTTACAACACTCCACCACTATAAAAGGATCTCATCCCGAGATCTAGGACTGAAAGAACTCTAGATATTCAGAACGGAGTGATCCTCGCGTTCTCAGGTGGCTTCTCGGTCGGAATGGTGTGACCACTTCACTTTCAGGAATTTGATTGACTTATTGCGAGTCTTGCGCTCGGTTTCTTCAAGAATAGCAACGGGATGCTCATGATAAGATATATCTTCTTGGAGATCAATCTCTTTGAAGTTGATGGTGCGCTCAGGAGTCTTGAAGCACTTGCGAAGCTGTGACACGTGAAACACATCGTGCACATTTGGGAAGTTGGACGGAAGCTCAAGTTGATAGGCGAGGTCGCCTCTTTTCCCAATGATCTTGAAAGGACCCACGTATCTAGGGGCAAACTTCCCTTTGATACCGAAGCGACGAGTGCCTTTCATTGGAGAAACGCGGAGGTAGACACGGTCTCAGATCTCGAAAGCCAAGTCACGGTGCTTGCTATCATAATAACTCTTCTGGCGCGATTGCGCAGCTTTGAGATTTTCACGGATGACTTTACACATTTCTTCAGCTTCTGTGATTAAGTCATTGCCAAGAAGTTGGCGTTCAGCAGTCTCTGACCAATGGAGATTCATCATCGTTTCCCCAACGTTCTGCAATGGTTGCTCCTCTCCTATGGCATGCATGTCCATGAGCACCTAGATGCCGCCGATGGAGATCCATCATCTTTCCCCAAGGTTCTGTAATGGTTGCCGGCCCCAAAGTTGCCGGTGCGTACAAAGCCCACCTGCCATCTTCGCACTACATGTGCAGAAGGGCCTCTTCACCCAGCCATGCTCGTACGAATACCTTTGGATCAGACAGATAGTCAATGGATCAAGATGATGCATGCTGGCCAGCCAACAACAGTCAGATACTCAGCCTGAAGGTTAACATAGATGACGTATTCAGATCAGACTCAGGTGAAGCTGTTGCAGGGGTACTGATCTGGGACCTTGAGAGCTCGGTTCTGTGCGTAGAGTGCAAGAAGCTTATCAGGTGTTCAGATGTGGAAGAGGCTGAAGCTAGGGTATGTAATGAAGGGCAGAAGGTTATCATGCGCAGTTAACAGAAGATAATTTTGACATGGAGTCGGACTATGCAACGGCTATTAGAAACATCATATCGGAACAGCTATGTCGGACGTTCTAGAGGGATGTGCCTACCTCTCAATCCAGGAGTGCTGTAAGAGGCATCGAAGTATTAGCTTCAGCAAAGTTGGAAGAGAGAGCAACAAAGTGGCAGATGAATTAGCAAAGTGTTCATAGCCAAAAGACTGACATGTTTGCTGGCAACATCTGTAACTTTTTGATCTTCAATGTTTAGTGGTAATAGTGCAGATCCACATACTAGGTAATTTGTTCTCTTTCCCCAAATAAAAGTACCTATACGTACCTGCTCAGATTTTGAATGATGGCAAGTGTCTGCGGCCATGGCAAGACAATTAATAATGCATGTAATTCAAGTGTTTTTATTTTTTAATGGATCACATACACTGACTATATACAATATATAACTTGTCCAGCTGTTGTTTAGAGAGAATCTGTAGGTCGCCTAGACTTATGCTTCGGACATACACCTATGAATTTGTAAATGATAGGCATCTGCTTAAGCTTATTATGCACGTGATTTATGGCTACCTCTCATTCAATCTATTGTTTATAAGTTTAAAGTTTTTGTGAAGATTCATTTATGACCACTACTGATATAAGCTGATCTTCGTCAGGTTCAGGATTTTCTTTGTCTCGATGGCTTCTATATAGATGTAATTAGATGCTCTATTGTCATCAATGAACCATGACCATTGGATGAAACTAAGGCAAGAGAAGATCACAACCGTACTACGAGTCATTGAAGCTGAACTAAACGTGTATGAGTCTACCAACCTATCTCCATGGCACATGACATACATGACCTTCCGATCCAGTTGATCTTTGTCTTTACCATCTGTGGGCGTGTGTAGGAGTAAAGCTGCTGAGAATCACAATGCAGACATGGTTGTAATTTTACCATGTCGACGTCACTAACTGGTATGTCTAGTGTTTGCTACATATATGTGTGGCAATGTTGGTTATTTTTTTACAAATGCTGTAAATTATGCTAGGATAGAACTAGAAGGAGATTAAGTGGCTGCTCGGATGAACACATAGCTGGCAAGTATTGCTTCACCTAGGCTAATGTGTTACTTAATGCAAAGCATGAAGCGCATGCAAAATGTTGCCATCTGCAATAAAAAACATGATATTCTTGTAGTCTGTTTTATCTACATATAATACACAACAATTTTTGCTACTGCCATAGGATCTGCTATTGCCATATGATCAACTAGATGGATGTAGTTTGTGTTAGAGCTAGATGGATTTAGCTGTCTCCCCGCGCTCCATCAGTTATTAAACTATGATCATTTTGACAAATGTGCAGTCGTGTTGGAGCTTCAGATGGCAAAAGCACACAAGGATGACGACAACAATATCATTTTATATTGTGTGAAGACAGACAAGTTTATCTCGGAAACTATGTTTCTGAAATAATCCTTTTACTAGGCATTTTAGTCGCATAAGAACAAATGGTCAAAGTTATGTTTCGAAGACATGTTAAAGTGTGATCAAGTCATTAAACTATGTTTCTAAAATAATTCTTTTACTAGGCATTATAGTCGCATAAGAACAAATGGTCAAAGTTATGTTCCAAGACATGTTAAAGCGTGAGTCAAATTATTAATCTCGGATCCGTTTTGAAAAAAAATGTTAGGTTATGTACCATGATGGAGCTCTAGCAAAATGTTATTATTAATTATCTTTGTCACTGATGTCAACTTCCTTGGCCAAGATCATCGCAACCTTCTCGCGCAGTCGCTACCCTCATCTCAGGTACCTATGGTCCCTATCTACGGTCTTAACCCTCACATGTTCGTTTGATTGCTATGTGTGATTCTCATAGATTGGCACATGGATGGAGAATAAACTTAAGTTTCAGATTGATGTGTTGAACATTACTATGTCATGGATGAGTTCTTGCAGGAAGTGTTCAAAAGCATGTTTGCCAAGGAGGACAGCTAAGTGATTAATTTTCCCATGACATCTCGCATGTTGTTGTTAATTAGTAATAGTAGATTCTCCCACATAGGTTTGCCCCCTTTTAGACAACAACACTTAAACCAACCCTTTCTGTTTGTGCAGATTCCCATGTTTAGAAAGAATTGGTACCAGACTTTTCCACTAGCAGAAAGCGGAGCTTTATTACCGGTTCGTAAGGGCCTTTAGTGCCAGTTCTGCAACTGGCACTAAAGGGTGGAGACTAAAGCCCCCCCCTTTAGTACAAGTTCGGCACGAACCGCCACTAAAGGCCCACCATGTGGCGTGACGCCGTGGTATGGGGGACCTTTAGTACCAGTTCGTAACCGGTACTAAAGGTATTTTTTAGTAGTTTTTTTCAAAATTTTGGAGAAAATTTTGATTTTTTTTTATTTTCAATTTTCTAAGTTATTTGGTGATTTAGTATCTAATCACCCATCTTAATTGCTCAAGTGTGGATCACTCATTCCAAATTGTCTAGGGCGTGTTTGGTTCAAGTTTTGAACAGGAGTCGCATTGCATACACTTCTCAACCTAGGCTGGTTGAGCAAAAACAGCCCCAAATGCGTCAGCTGCAAGTTGTTTGGTTGCGTGCATCGAGGGTCGCTGCATTAGGTAATACGCAAGTGCACTTTGTTTGGTTGCCTGTATTAGCCCATGTGGCACATGAACACGGTGTTTGGTTGCCCGCATGGGGTGTGATTAAGAGCTAGCACTTGCACTTAGCACACAGGGTTAAGAGCTAGAAGAGGGAGGGGGAGAAGAACAGTAGTGTGCGCCGGACCATGGCGACTGCGGTGGATAGTGGCTATGGTGCCGTGTTCAACATGACGAGCATGGAGTCGTCGACGAGCGCCCCCGTCGGCGGCACGGCGAGCGACACCGTCGACGAACTACTTGCGGTGCTCGCGCAAAGACAGTCGACAAAGGAGGAGAATGCAGTGCTCGCGCCATGGTATCGTGAGTGAAGTGGATGAGAGAGGAGGCCGAGATGATTGACGCCGGGAACGACTCCAGTGTTGTAGGGCGAGAGAGAGGAGGCCAAGATGATCGACCCCGTCGGCGGTGCGGCGAACTGCAGTGTGCACGAAGGCAGAGGACATAAGAAAACAGTGTGCGCGCCATTGCGCCGTCAGTGCAGCAGGAGGACGACAGAGAGTAGGCCGAGATGAGAAACGCTGGAAACGACTCTAGTGTAGTAGGACGTGGGCAAGGAGATCAAGGGGAAGAGCGTCGGCGTCGAGAGGAACGAATAGGAGAGCTCTGAGTAGAGGACAGAGGAGCTCGACATGGCAGTGTCAGTGCAGTAGACTGTTGTTCATAGAGAGACGAAGCTACGATCGTCGAAACCAAAAACTTACAACACGAATGTTGTGAGGAACTACGAGATTAGGCTGCTGGTCAAAGGAAATTTCAAATGATCGATCGTGCGCGACGAATCTGACAAAATTCATTCAGAATAGCTCCAAACGGGAACACGAAATTAAGAACTTACGACCGATGAAACCACGAAATGATTGCCTGAATGGAACCGTAGCATCGAGGTGCATCTTTTTCGTGTAGAGCTTACCTCAAACCGAAGCACCATTGTGTAGATCAGAGGGGCATGGAAGAGAGGAGATTAGGGAGGAGCTTAGTGAAGGTTGAAGAAGACACCACGTAAACAGCTCGCATCCCTCCCGTTTCTCCTCGTGCATGGGCCCGCTCGCTGCGCTTCCGCTCGGCCTGGCTCCAGAGAAACTGCCGATTCCTGGATTCTCAGCGAGCCAGGCCCAGAGGTGCTTTAAATTTCATGCTATGTAGGCCCAGCAGTAAAACCAGACAACCAATCAGCCCATTCCCTTCCCGCGCGGGCCTGGTTGGGCCTCCTGTAGGCAACCAAACACGCCCCTAACATCCCGGCCGGTCACCCATCCTCTCACTACCGTAGCCTAAGCATGCTTAACTTCAGAGTTCTATTCCCCCTACTTTCCAAGTCTGCACTTGTTGTTTTTCTGACAACCGTAAGCTGTCAATCCTGTTAACCCTCAGGAGTTTAGCATGAGCATTAGGTCACACGTTTCACTGTTTGAGTTTGAAACTATTATTCTAAAAAACAGTAATTATTTACTAACACTAATATTTCTTGAATAAGTAGTTTGAGCATAGTTTGGCCACAATTTGACCATAGTTTGACCAAAATTCAAAAAAACTGAAATAATTATTTAATAACACTAATATTCTTGAATAATTATTTAGTAACACTAATATTTTTTGAATAAGTAGTTTGACCAGAGTTTGACCAAAATTCAAAAAAAACTAAAATTTGAGCATATCTTTTTTTCCTTTTGGAATTTGAGAATTCTAAAAATTGACAAAAAGGCCGTAGGGGGTGTGGGTGGGGTAGAGTTTGACCAAATTAGTGGATTTTCGTGCTGAACATTTTGATATATTGTACGTTTTTCCCGACATCGTATGCAAAAGTTATAGCCGTTTTACTTTTTCATAACACTTTTTTGCAAAACATGTCCAAATTTAAGTTTTTTAATTTTCCTAACTAGTAGATGTAGTAATATAACTAAATCTCGAAGAATTTTATTTTTTGAATTTTTTTATCATTTTCTTTTGTTTTTTTAAAACTGAAATGGCGATACACCGAGGGGGGGGGGTCGAGTTTGAAAATTGCCCTATAGTCCCGGTTTGTGTCTCCAACCGGGACTATAGGTCAGACCCCTTTAGTCCCGGTTCGTGGCACGAACCGGTACTAAAGGGCTAACCTTTATAACCGGTTTGTTTCACGAACCGGGACTAAAGGGGATCGTGGGGCCCCGGCCTGACGCTAGCCTGCCATCACCCCTTTAGTACCGGTTTGTGGCATAAACCGATACTAAAGGTTCAACACGAACCGGCATTAATGCATAGTCGTTTGAACTGGGACTAATGGTACCATTAGTACCTGGCCAAAATCAAACCGGGACTAATGTGTCTCACGTTAGGTCCTTTTTCTACTAGTGTTCTTATGCTAATTCATTAGTCAACAAACTATTGTGTAACTAGCGTTCTGGAGTTTTCCTAGGACTCCTGATCTTGTCTACCTGTTAGATTTAGCAATGATAAATGACCCTTCCATGGATATGCAGCTGTAGAATCTCAAGAAAAAAAGATTTCTCCTATTGGCTTCTATAAACACATTCCAGTCCTAGATAATTCGTGCATCATAATAAGTGACTTTGATCTCCTCGAGTGTAGGTTGCCGAGCTAATAAACTATCAAAAATCAGTGGCATATCCTTAGATGATCTTCATCAACTGAAGGACCAGTTGGGAGCTGAACTAAAGGAGCATGAATTTTAAAATAATTCTTTGCTAAATCTTGTGGGATTTAAAGCTGGAAAATGTGTTTCGTTCCCACTGTTTTGTGTATTCGAAGAGCGCACATGGTCAAAAGAGAAGAAAGTCAAAGGAAAAAAAATCTTCTGGTGTGATGGAGACGAGGCTAAAAAAATATAAATATATCCTTGCCATATATGTTAGCTTTTGCAGAGGATTTCAATTTTCAGTAAGCATGCCACTCTGTACTCCTTGCCCATTTAATTTTACATATACTCATTTTTTTCAGATAAAATGTTTAATAAATCAGCTAGAAAAAATTTATATTTTCCATTCCCAGTTGCAGCGTAGCATTAACTTTTCCTCAACTGTCAAATGATATAGAATTAGACTATTCCTAGCATTTGTAGTATTCCAATTCGGATGTATATCAAAATGTACCGAGTACATAAAATAATACATTTTTTTACCTAATTCCAAGTTTCTCTTTATCTATATTTTAGGGGCGTGATTTCCTGTTTGGATCTGCCAAATAGCTCATGCAACACATTCATCTTTTACGGATGCTTTTGGATTGGTATTTGCCATCAAGGTAATTATTATAACATTAAATTTTAGTGGAATATGAGGTTTTTTGTTGCTTTATATGAGCACAATATGATTAACAAGGTATGCTTTATAACAAGAACAGTCATTTTTAATGTCTACAGATGCTTGTGGATTGTTTTCTTATTTCACGGAAAAATGATTATATTAAAGGGAAACAAGATTTTTTTGGGCATCTATATGAAAATTAATGAAAACTAACAAGTGCATAATACTGAAGAAAGAAACTGGTCGGAAAAATTGGAAAGCATATATCCATATCTGTACGAGAGGAATCACCAGAGAGATTTTTTAAAAGAAAGGGCAATATTATGTCCAAAGAACGAAATAGCTTTCAACATAACTTAGTATATAATGGATCCACTGCAAGGTCAACAGAAAACTTATCTAGGTTGCAATATAGTAGGCAAGCAACAACCATAAATGCAGAAACGAACATGTTATATCCATCGAAACTCCTGAACAGCTTACCATTTCCTGGAATCCCAAATCACGTGCTAAAATTAACAGTTGGCATGCCTGTGATGCCCCTACCTAATATGAACCAAAGTTTTGGGTTATACAATGGCACAAGTATGACGATTATTCAACTTGAAGAAGATTCATCAAAGCACAACAGGAACAAATAAGGGAGGAAATGTATATATTCCACGAATAATCATGTCACCAGCTGGAACAATTTGGTTCTTCATTCTAAAAAGGATACGATATCATATGTCAGGTCGCTTTTGTATGACTAACCACAAAATTAACCTAGGGGCAATCTCTAGACAAGATAGGAGTATATCTACCTAAATAAGCTTTCACACATGGATAGTTATATGTAGCATTCGCAAGGGATGGACCGTGGGTAATGCTAAATGATCAAGATTAAAATAAGGATGACGTGGTTAAGAAAATAATCTAATATATTCTAAAGGTATGAACAATTAACACACATTCAACATGATGCTTCTTTGACTAGCTCTACTGGCCAATTACATAAGAACAAGTACATGTATAGAAATTTAGTACACTGCAAACCATCCTAAAAATAAAAAGTGACTTACCTATGCTCATTTGATATGGTAGGACGGATATGGTGATTCCTCAACTTTTAACTCACCAGCGTGCCGAACATGCATATCTTATGTGATATCTGACTCTTCAAGCTTATTATGTAATGCAAACCAAAAGTGACAACATTAGGGCATTTATCTATACCTCTATACCTACTAATAAAGCAAGGTGCGTTTCTTCAATTTTTTCATCCGTTCACTGTATTATTTTTTAGATTTTGTATTATTCAAGGTGATACTAATTTTGTGTGTCCGCGTGGGAGAAAAGGAAAAAATGTTCGTCCAAAATCGGCCCATCGTAGCCTGTCCAGCTAGAGATGTGCGCTCTGGCCCATTGAATCCCGCAAAAAGAAAATTTGCTGCTGGGCAGGATTGAAATCGTGACCAGCGTCCCAGTATAGCACGTTGCGTCCACCTCATCTAGATAGTGCTTGTGTATATAAATAAGAGACAATTCGTAAAATGCTTAAATAGTCCCACCTCGCCAACATACACACAAGTCCACCTATTTATATAGTTATGAAAATCAAAATTAATAAGCCGCCATGAGGATCAAGACCCAAATTAAGTAGGCGATTGTTGCGACCTTAAAAGGAGGAAATTAATGAAAAGAAACACTCCATCCTTTCCGGTTTATAAGGCTTATCTTAAAATTTTAGTTTTTCCATTTTATAAGGCTCAATTTGGTTGTTCCCCATCACATGTTCAGACTTCAAGGTGCATTAAATCATTGCATGCAATTATTAAGAGAAAACTGACCAATGCATGCACTTTATGCATACATGCATTGCAATTAATGCATTCATAAACATAATTTTTTGAGGAAAACAAGAGCATTAATTAGGTGCTTTTGCAAACTATAAAAAATATTCCACCACTCATCATCTACATTGGTTGATGAGATTTTTGAATTGAGCCTTATAAACCAAAAAGCAGGGAGTATATTCTGACTTGCTAGAATTAAAGGGAAATAAGAGATACGGAATTGAGCCATATATGGTGGGAATTAATATGCAGCCAATCGCGTGGATTGATGGAATTAATGGAATAGAATGTAGGAGTATTAAATAGATCATGGTAAATAAGACATGAAATAAATACAGGATGTTGTTGAGACCTTGGAAAGAAAAGATTCATAGGAAACCCGCAGCCAACAATGTGGCACATGCCCAATAGAAAAGTCCACAGTGTGGGGACCTTAAAATAGAAGGAATTAATGGAAAAAAGAGATTCACACCGCTGCAACCATCAGATCTTCCTGATGGTAGTGACACTGTTGTCGTAGGCTACAATAGCAAAGATTGCTATCGGCTACACAACACGTTCATATGTTAAATAGTCCCGTCTTTCTCATTTATCCTGCAACCCATCAATTTATATACATCTGGGTATCAACAAGTTGTTTTGGGAATTTATAAGCAGAGGATGAGGCGATGATCTGATTTATCCCCAGAGAAACAGGAGATGAGGTCGAGAAAGGCCTAATTAAAGGTTGCGAAATGAGTCCATGAAATACATTAGAGGAATGGAATTAAATGTTGCGCAGTGAACAACAACACCGTCCAGAGAAATTATCCATGCATCAAACAGAGGGAATGAGAAAGGGAGTATCGGAAGTTAATTTTGTGGTCTAAAAATTACGCATGCGGTTCAAAGTACAATGTTACACGTTAAATACTTAGGACGCCTTAAACCAAATTACGCATGTAGTATTACATCTTAAGTAAAATATTTATCCTTTTTAATCGACAATCTCTCACTTTTCTAGGGGCTGACAAACCTTTGTGTGTCCCTCCCTCCACTTCGGATGATGTTTCGGTGCATCGGTGGACTAGCCTCTTTTTTGTAGTGCAACACAAGGCGTTGCACTTACACATACTATTTTCACGCACTAAATTTAATATACATCAAATATTTTTTTCCCGTTACAACGGACGGGCATATTTACTAGTACTAATAAAGCAAGGTGCGTTTCTTCAATTTTTTCATCCGTTCACCGTATTATTTTTTAGATTTTGTATTATTCAAGGTGGTACTAATTTTGTGTGTCCGCGTGGGAGAAAAGGAAAAAATGTTCGTCCAAAATCGGCCCATCGTAGCCTGTCCAGCTAGAGAGGTGCGCTCTGGCCCATTGAATCCCGCAAAAAGAAAAATTGCAGTTGGGCAGGATTGAACTCGTGACCAGCGTCCCAGTATAGCACGTTGCGTCCACCTCATCTAGATAATGCTTGTGTATATAAATAAGAGACAATTCGTAAAATGCTTAAATAGTCCCACCTCGCCAACATACACACAAATCCACCTATTTATATAGTTATGGAAATCAAAATTAATAAGCCGCCATGAGGATCAAGACCCGAATTAAGTAGGCGATTGTTGCGGCCTTAAAAGGAGGAAATTAATGAAAAGAAATACTCCATCCTTTCCGGTTTATAGGGCTTATCTCAAAATTTTAGTTTTTCCATTTTATAAGGCTCAATTTGGTTGTTCCCCATCACATGTTCATGTTGGGGAACGTAGCATAAATTCAAAATTTTCCTACATGTCACCAAGATCTATCTATGGAGTCATCTAGCAACGAGGGAGGAGTGGATCTACATACCCTTGTAGATCGCGCGTGGAAGCGTTCAAGAGAACGGGGTTGATAGAGTCGTACTCGTCGTGATTCAAATCACCGATGATCCTAGCGCCGAACGGACGGCACCTCCGCGTTCAACACACGTACGGAGCAGCGACATCTCCTCCTTCTTGATCCAGCAAGGGGGAAGGAGAGGTTGATGGAGATCCAGCAGCACGACGGCGTGGTGGTGAAAGTAGCGGGATTCCAACAGGGCTTCGCCAAGCGCTGCGGGAGGAGGGAGATGTGTCATGGGAGTGAGAGGGAGGCGCCAGGGCTTAGGTGTTGCTGCCCTCCCTTCCCCCACTATATATAAGGCCAAGGGAGAGGGGGGCGCAGCCTTGGCCCTTCCTCCAAGGAAGGGTGTGGCCAAGGGAGGAGTCCCTCCTCCCCAAGGCACCTCGGAGGTGCCTTCCCCCTTTAGGACTCTTCCTTTCCCTTTTCTCTTAGCGCATGGGCCTCTTAGGGCTGGTGCCCTTGGCCCATATAGGCCAAGGCGCACCCCCTACAGCCCATGTGGCCCCCCGGGGCAGGTGGCCCCACCCGGTGGACCCCCAGGACCCTTCCGGTGGTCCCGGTACAATACCGATGACCCCGAAACTTGTCCCGATGGCCGAAATAGCACTTCCTATATATAATTCTTTACCTCCGGACCATTCCGGAACTCCTCGTGACGTCCGGGATCTCATCTGGGACTCCGAACAACTTTCGGGTTACCGCATACTAATATCTCTATAACCCTAGCGTCACCGAACCTTAAGTGTGTAGACCCTACGGGTTCGGGAGACATGCAGACATGACCGAGATGACTCTCCAGTCAATAACCAACAGCGGGATCTGAATACCCATATTGGCTCCCACATGTTCCACGATGATCTCATCGGATGAACCACGATGTCAAGGACTTAATCAATCCCGTATACAATTCCCTTTGTCTAGCGGTACGATACTTGCCCGAGGTTCGATCGTCGGTATCCCGATACCTTGTTCAATCTCGTTACCGGCAAGTCTCTTTACTCGTTTCGTAACACATCATCCCGTGATCAACTCGTTGATCACATTGTGCACATTATGATGATGTCCTACCGAGTGGGCCCAGAGATACCTCTCCGTTTACACGGAGTGACAAATCCCAGTCTCGATTCATGCCAACCCAACAGACACTTTCGGAGATACCTGTAGTGTACCTTTATAGCCACCCAGTTACGTTGTGACGTTTGGCACACCCAAAGCACTCCTACGGTATCCGGGAGTTGCACAATCTCATGGTCTAAGGAAATGATACTTGACATTAGAAAAGCTTTAGCATACGAACTACATGATCTTGTGCTAGGCTTAGGATTGGGTCTTTGTCCATCACATCATTCTCCTAATGATGTGATCCCGTTATCAACGACATCCAATGTCCATGGTCAGGAAACCGTAACCATCTATTGATCAACGAGCTAGTCAACTAGAGGCTTACTAGGGACATGGCGTTGTCTATGTATCCACACATGTATCTGAGTTTCCTATCAATACAATTCTAGCATGGATAATAAACGATTATCATGAACAAGGAAATATAATAATAACTAATTTATTATTGCCTCTAGGGCATATTTCAACACATTGGACACCGGAAAGGTTCCGGGTAAGATTGGGACAATACCGGATCACCGGGAGGTTATCGGAACCCCCCGGGAGGTATATGGGCCTTATTGGGCCTTAGTGGAAAGGAGGGGAAAGGAGCAAGGGAGGGGGCGCGCCCCCCCAAGCCCAATCCGAATTGGGAGGGGGGGCCCCCCCTTTCCTTCCTCCCTCCTTCCTCTTCCTTCCCTCTCCTACTCCTAATAGGAAAAAGGGGAGTCCTACTCCCGGTGGGAGTTGGCCTACCCCCCCTTGGGCGCGCCACCCTCCTTGGCCGGCCCCCTTCTCCACTCCTTTATATACAGGGGCAGGGGGGGCACCCTAGAGGGACAACAATTGATCATTAATCTCTTAGCCGTGTGCGGTGCCCCCCTCCACCATAATCCTCGATGATATTGTAGCGGTGCTTAGGCGAAGCCCTGCGACGGTAGAACATCAAGATCGTCACCACACCGTCGTGCTGACAGAACTCATCCCCGACACTTTGCTGGATCGGAGTCCGGGGATTGTCATCGAGCTGAACGTGTGCAAAAACTCGGAGGTCCGTAGTTTCGGTGCTTGATCGGTCGGGCCGTGAAGACGTACGACTACATCAACCGCGTTGTTATAACGCTTCTGCTTCCGGTCTACGAGGGTACGTAGACAACACTCTCTCGTTGCTGTGCATCACCATGATCTTGCGTCTGCGTAGGAAATTTTTTGAAATTACTATGTTCCCCAACAGTGGCATCCGAGCTTAGGTTTTATGTGTTGATGTTATATGCACGAGTAGAACACAAGTGAGTTGTGGGCGTATAAGTCATACTGCTTACCAGCATGTCATACTTTGGTTCGGCGGTATTGTTGGTTGAAACGGTCCGGACCGACATTACGCGTACGCTTACGCGAGACTGGTTCTACCGACGTTCTTTGCACACAGGTGGCTGGCGGGTGTCAGTTTCTCCAACTTTAGTTGAACCGAGTGTGGCTACGCCCGGTCCTTGCGAAGGTTAAAACAGCACCAACTTGACAAACTATCGTTGTGGTTTTTGATGCGTAGGTAAGATTGGTTCTTGCTAAGCCCGTAGCAGCCACGTAAAACTTGCAACAAACAAAGTAGAGGACGTCTAACTTGTTTTTGCAGGGCATGTTGTGATGTGATATGGTCAAGGCATGATGCTAAATTTTATTGTATGAGATGATCATGTTTTGTAACCAAGTTATCGGCAACTGGCAGGAGCCATATGGTTGTCGCTTTATTGTATGCAATGCAATCGCCCTGTAATGCTTTACTTTATCACTAAGCGGTAGCGATAGTCGTAGAAGCATAAGATTGGCGAGACGACAACGATGCTACGATGGAGATCAAGGTGTCGCGCCGGTGACGATGGTGATCATGACGGTGCTTCGGAGATGGAGATCACAAGCACAAGATGATGATGGCCATATCATATCACTTATATTGATTACATGTGATGTTTATCTTTTATGCATCTTATCTTGCTTTGATTGACGGTAGCATTATAAGATGATCTCTCACTAAATTTCAAGATAAAAGTGTTCTCCCTGAGTATGCACCGTTGCCAAAGTTCGTCGTGCCCAGACACCACGTGATGATCGGGTGTGATAAGCTCTACGTCCATCTACAACGGGTGCAAGCCAGTTTTGCACACGCAGAATACTCAGGTTAAACTTGACGAGCCTAGCATATGCAGATATGGCCTCGGAACACTGAGACCGAAAGGTCGAGCGTGAATCATATAGTAGATATGATCAACATAGTGATGTTCACCATTGAAAACTACTCCATCTCACGTGATGATCGGTTATGGTTTAGTTGATTTGGATCACGTGATCACTTAGAAGATTAGAGGGATGTCTATCTAAGTGGGAGTTCTTAAGTAATATGATTAATTGAACTTAAATTTATCATGAACTTAGTACCTGATAGTATCTTGCTTGTTTATGTTGATTGTAGATAGATGGCTCGTGCTGTTGTTCCGTTGAATTTTAATGCGTTCCTTGAGAAAGCAAAGTTGAAAGATGATGGTAGCAATTACACGGACTGGGTCCGTAACTTGAGGATTATCCTCATTGCTGCACAGAAGAATTACGTCCTGGAAGCACCGCTGGGTGCCAGGCCTGCTGCTGATGCAACTGATGACGTTAAGAACGTCTGGCAGAGCAAAGCTGATGACTACTCGATAGTTCAATGTGCCATGCTTTACGGCTTAGAACCGGGTCTTCAACGACGTTTTGAACGTCATGGAGCATATGAGATGTTCCAGGAGTTGAAGCTAATATTTCAAGCAAATGCCCGGATTGAGAGATATGAAGTCTCCAATAAGTTCTATAGCTGCAAGATGGAGGAGAACAGTTCTGTCAGTGAGCATATACTCAAAATGTCTGGGTATAATAATCACTTGATTCAATCTGGGAGTTAATCTTCCGGATGATTGCGTCATTGACAGAATTCTCCAATCACTTCCACCTAGCTACAAGAGCTTCGTGATGAACTATAATATGCAAGGGATGGATAAGACAATTCCCGAGCTCTTCGCAATGCTAAAAGCTGCGGAGGTAGAAATCAAGAAGGAGCATCAAGTGTTGATGGTCAACAAGACCACTAGTTTCAAGAAAAAGGGCAAGGGAAGAAGAAGGGGAACTTCAAGAAGAACAGCAAGCAAGTTGCTGCTCAGGAGAAGAAACCCAAGTCTGGACCTAAGCCTGAAACTGAGTGCTTCTACTGCAAAGGGACTGGTCACTGGAAGCGGAACTGCCCCAAGTATTTGGCGGATAAGAAGGATGGCAAGGTGAACAAAGGTATATGTGATATACATGTTATTGATGTGTACTTTACTAGAGCTTCCAGTAGCACCTGGGTATTTGATACTGGTTCTATTGCTATTATTTCCAACTCGAAACAGGGACTACAGATTAAGCGAACACTGGCGAAGGACGAGGTGATGATGCGTGTGGGAAATGGTTCCAAAGTCGATGTGATCGCGGTCGGCACGCTAACCTCTACATCTACCATCGGGATTAGTTTAGACCTAAATAATTGTTATTTAGTGCCAGCGTTGAGCATGAACATTATATCTGGATCTTGTTTGATGCGAGACGGTTATTCATTTAAATCAGAGAATAATGGTTGTTCTATTTATATGAGTAATATCTTTTATGGGCATGCACCCTTAAAGAGTGGTCTATTTTTGATGAATCTCGATAGTAGTGATACACATATTCATAATGTTGAAGCCAAAAGATGCAGAGTTGATAATGATAGTGCAACTTATTTGTGGCACTGCCATTTAGGTCATATCGGTGTAAAGCACATGAAGAAACTCCATACTGATGGACTTTTGGAACCACTTGAATATGAATCACTTGGTACTTGCGAACCGTGCCTCATCGGCAAGATGACTAAAACGCCGTTCTCCGGTACTATGGAGAGAGCAATAGATTTGTTGGAAATCATACATACAGATGTATGTGGTCCAATGAATGTTGAAGCTCGTGGTGGATATCGTTATTTTCTCACCTTCACAGATTATTGAAGCAGATGTGGGTGTATCTACTTAATGAAAAATAAGTCTGAACATTTGAAAGTTCAAGAATTTCAGAGTAAAGTTGAAAATCATCGTAACCAAGAAAATAAAGTTCTACGATCTGATGTGGAGGAAATATTTTGAGTTACGAGTTTGGTTACAATTTGAAACAATGCGGAATTAGTTTCGCAACTCACGCCACCCGGAACACCACAGCGTAATGGTGTGTCCGAACGTCGTAATCGTACTTTACTTGATATGGTGCGATCTATGATGTCTCTTACAGATTTACCGCTATCGTTTTGGGGTTATGCTTTAGAGACAGCCGCATTCGCGTTAACTAGGGCACCATCAAAATCCATTGAGACGACGCCTTATGAACTGTGGTTTGGCAAGAAACCAAGTTGTCGTTTCTAAGTTTGGGGCTGCGATGCTTATGTGAAAAAGCTTCAACCTAGATAAGCTCGAACCCAAATGAGAAATCTTCATAGGATACCAACAAAACACCCGGCAAAAAAAGTTTAAACAAATATGATCCAAGCATTGATGAAGCAATAAGAAAGGAAATAGCATCTAGCGAAAACTACACGGCAAGGTCTACAAAGATTACTCACCACATCATCAGACACAATGGATTGAAACCCCTCCTAGCGGTTAAGAATTATCTGTATGAATATTTCGTCGACCCCCCTTTTTAGGGAATATTTGGGTATTTATAGAGCAAAGAGGCGGTCCGGGGGGCACACAAGGTGGGCACAACCAACCTGGGTGCGCAAGGGCCTCCTGGCGTGTCCTGGTGGGTTGTGCCCCCCTCGGGGCACCCCCAGGTGCAACCAGGGCCCATCTGTTTCCTTTTGGCCCATAGAAATCATCGTAATGTTTCGTGCCATTTGGACTCCGTTTGATATTGATTTCCTGCGATGTAAAAAACATGGAAAAAAACAGGAACTAGCACTGGGCACTATGTCAATAGGTTAGTAACAAAAAATGATATAAAATGACCATAAAATGATTATAAAACATCCAAGATTGATAATAAAACAACATGGAACGATAAAAAAATTATAGACACGTTGGAGACGTATTAGCATCCCCAAGCTTAACTCCTACTCGTCCTCGAGTAGGTAAGTGATAAAAACAGAATTTTTTATGTGGAGTGTTGTTCATCAAGTCATATCATATTCTTTTCTTTATAGCATGGACATTTGGACTTTCTTGTGATTCAAAGCAATAGTCTAGTTTTGACATAATAATTAAGATACTCAAGCATATCAACAAAACGAAAACAACTTAGAGTTCCCAACACTTTCCATGCTTGATATGCCATAGGCGGTTTCCAAACAGAAAATAAATTGTATTCCTTTTTCCACCATAACTTTCACTTTCCATGGCTAGCCGTATCCACAAGTGCCCTCCATACCTACACTTTCCAAGGAATTTATTATTTGACAGCATAAAGTAAATTCATTTTTCTTTTTGCATTTCGGGACTGGCCATCCCTAATACCTTTGCCTTACTCTGGTGCAATGACAAGTGAATAAACACTCATCTTGAGAATAACACATCTAGCATGGAAAATATTAGCCACCCGTTAACGTTCCACGAGCGAAACAAACACACAAAAGAGAAGTTTATTTTGAAAATTAGAGATGGCACATGCAAGTTTGCTTAGAGCGGCAAAAGAATACCGCATATAGGTAGATATAGTGGACTCATGTGGCAAAAATGGTTTAAAGGATTTTGGATGCACAAGTAGAGGTCATACTTAGTGCAAAATGAAGGCTAGTAAAAGATTGGGAAGCGACCAACCAAGCAACGAATAATCTCATAAGCAAGTATTAAGCATAATTAACACGGAATAATGCACCACAAGTAGGATATAATTTTCATTGCATGACTATTGACTATCGTACTTGCATAGGGAATCACAAACCTTAACACCAATATTCCTACTAGAGCACAATTACTCATCAACATAACTCACATATCACATCATCATATCTCAAAACTATTACTAAGAATCAAGTTTATTTTGTCCGATGATCTTCATGACATTTTCTTTACTTCATACTTCTTGGATATCTATCACTTTGGGACTAATTTTCATGAGTTGCTTTTCATAAGATCAAACAAATATAAGTGAAGATCATGAGCGTAACAATTTTTCTTTCTTTCAAAATAATTTAAGTAAAAGAAAGAGAGAATTTCTTCAAAATTATACTACTCTCAAACAAATCTAAGTGAATCAAGAGAGCATTTCTTCAAAAATACTAAGCACACCGTGCTCAAAAATATATATAAGTGAAACACTAGAGCAAGTCCTAGCTCATAAAAGATTTAAGTGAAGCATAGAGAGCAATTCTAACAAGTCAAGATATAATTTTGGCTCTCTCAAATAGGTGTGTCCAGTAAGGATGGATAACTTAAAACAAAAAATAAAGCAAGATAAGGCACATATCATACAAGATGCTCCAAGCAAAACACATATCATGTGACGAATAAAAATATAGTCTCGAGTAAAATACCGATAGTTGTTGGAAGAAAGCAGGGATACCACTCAGGGGCAACCCCAAGCTTAGTTGGTTTCTCATTCTTGGATAATAGCTTGGGATGCCGGGGCATCCCCAAGCTTAGAATCTTGCATCCTTCATCCATCATAAGATAACCCAAAACATGAAAACTTCAATCACACAAAACTCAACAAAGCCATCGTGAGATCCGTTAGTATAAGAATAATAAACCACTACTATAAGTACTGTGTCAAACCAATTCATATTTTGTTCTTGTATTATATCTACTATATTCCAACTTTTCTATGGCAAAAACTCATCAAAGAAAATCATAGAACCATCAAAATAAGCACAAAACACAAAGGAAACAGAATCTGTCAAAACAGAACAGTCTGTAGAAATCTGACTATTTCGAATACTTCTTTAACTCAAAAAACTCTGAAAAGTAGGACGACCTGAGAAATTTGTATATTGATCTACTGTAATTGTAATGGGTATTCTATTGCTCTTTGGTAAAAAATAAAAATTAATTTCGTGAGCGCAAACTTTCTGTTTTTTTCAGCAAGATCAAACAACTATTACCCAAGAAGATCCTAAAGGCTTTACTTGTCACAAACACTAATTAAAACATAAAAAAACACAATTATAACAGTAGCATAATTGTGTAAACACACAAGAACAGAAATAAAAAATAAAAAATAAATGTTATTCATTGGGTTGCCTCCTAACAAGCGCTATAGTTTTACGCCCTTAGCTAGGCATAAAGCAAGGATCTAAGTTTTGTCATCTTTGTTTCGAGATCCATAAGATGCTCCCATCATTGATTCATAAGGTCGCTTAATTATAGTTCTAGGAAAGTGTTCCATACCTTTCCTCAAAGGAAATTGGAACTTAATATTGCCTTCTTCCATATCAATCACGGCACCGATAGTGCGTAAAAACGGTCTACCAAGAATAATTGGACAAGAAGGATTGCAATCAATATCAAGAACAATAAAATCTGTGGGCACATAATTCCTATTTGCAAGAATAAGAACATAATTAATTCTTCCCATAGGCTTTTTAATAGTAGAATCCGCCAAGTGCAAATTCAAAGAACATTCTTCAAGATTGGTAAGACCAAGCACATCACATAAAGATTCGGAATTGTGGAAACACTAGCATCCAAGTCACACAAAGAAAAACACTAATAATTTTTAATCTTGAATTTGATAGTAGGTTCGCACTCATCATGCAATTTTCTAGGAATTGAAACTTCTAATTCTAATTTTTCTTCAAGAGCTTTCATCATAGCATCAACAATATGTTTAGTAAAAGCTTTGTTTTGTTCATAAGCATGGGGTGAATTTATCATGGATTGCAAGAAAGAAATACAATCAATCAAAGAGCAACTATCATAATTAAAGTATTTGTAATCCAAAATAGTGGGTGCATCACTAGCTAAAGTATTGACCTCTCCAAACCCACCTTCATCAATTTTTTTCAACAAGATTTTCACCCTCCGAAATATTGGGACGCCTTCTACCTAAAGTTGACTCTTCTCCAGTCCATTTTTCATCATTATTAACTTCACTAAACAAGGAATCAATAGAAGAAACAACAATCATTTTAAGATCTTCATCACTTTTGCAAGAATAATCACTAGAAAATGCTTTTTCTAAAAATTCTCTTTTAGCTCTAAGCATAGCAGTTCTTTTCTTACTTTCATCCATAGAAACATAAAGAGCTTTAATTGATTCCTCTACTTTAGGCACAAAAATTTTCATCTTGAGATTTTCCACATCATGAGCAATTCTATCAACACTTCTAGACAAAGCATCAATTTTGTTCAACATTTCTTCTATGGAAGTGTTGAAAAATAATTTTGTGTTGATAAATTCTTTAATATTATTGTCAAGATCAGGGGTGTTCCTATTATTATTACAAGATTTATTTCCATAGGAATTACAAAAATTATTAGAGGAATTACTAGGAAAATCCCTAGGATTAAAATTACCTCTATAAGCATTATTGTGGAAATTATTGCGAGAAATAAAATTCACATCAATGGCATCACTATTTTGCTCAATCAAAGTAGACAAAGGCATATCATTAAGATCAATAGGACCACTTTTACTAGCAACCAATTTCATAAGAGGATCAACTTTATCACTCAAAGAAGAAATTTCCTCAACCGAATTAACTTTTTTACTAGTAGGAGCTCTTTCGATATGCCATTGTGAATAATTTGTCATGATATTATCAAGCAATTTGGTGGATTCACCCAAAGTAATTTCCATAAAAGTACCACCCGCCGCGGAATCTAAAAGATTACGAGAAACAAAATTCAACCCCGCATAAAAATTTTGTATGATCATCCAAAGATTTAACCCATGAGTTGGGCAATTCCTTAGCATCATTTTCATCCTTTCCCAAGATTGCGCAACATGCTCATATTCAAGTAGCTTGAAATTCATGATCTGGGTTCTAAGGGAAATAATTTTTGCGGGAGAAAATACTTAGTGATAAAAGCATCTTTGCACTTGTTCCAAGAATTGATACTATTGCGAGGCAAAGAAGGGAACCAAAATTTTGCAGAATCACGCAAAGAGAGCAGAAATAATTTAATCTTGACCACATCATTGTCCACATATATTTTTATTTTGCATATCGCATAATTCCACGAAGGTATTAAGATGGGACGCGGCATCCTCATTAGGAGTACCAGAAAATTGGTCTTTCGTAACAAGATTCAGCAAAGCAGTATTAATATCACAAGTCTCCGCACTAGTGGCGGGAGGAGCAAGCAGAGGGCCAATAAAATCATTGTTTTTGGTATTTGAGAAATCACATAACTTGGTGTTCTCTTGAGTCATGATGACCACACAACAAGATTGCACTTAAAAACAGATCCGACAAGAAAGCGGCGAACGGAACAAGAGAGGCGAATAAAATGACAATTTTTTATGAAGTGGGGGAGAGGAAAACGAGAGGCAAATGGAAAATAATGTAAATTGCAAGGAGATGGGATTTGTTATTAGGAACCTGGTTATGTTGAAGATCCTCCCCGGCAACGGCGCCAGAAATTCTCCTTGATGGCAGCTAGAACTACGTCGGTATTTTCCCGGAGAGGGAGGGATGATGTAGCACAGCGATGGTAGAGTATTTCCCTCAGTTATGAAACCAAGGTATCGAGCCAGTAGGAGAACAAAGCAACACAACGTAAACAGCCCCTGCAGACAAATAACAACACCTCGCAACCCAACGTGTTAAAGGGGTTGTCAATCCCTTCCGGGTTACGGCGATAGAAATTGGTGTGTGACGATAAAAAGGATGTAATAGATTGGATAAATAGATCGCAAATAAAATAAAGTGCAGCAATATATTTTTGTTTTTGGTTTAGGAGATCTGAAAATAAAAGAAAGGAAAAAGTATATCGCAAAGACAAATATATGAGAAATAAGACCCCGGGGCCGTAGGTTTCACTAGTGGCTTCTCTCAAGAAAAATAGCAAACTGTGGGTGAACAAATTACTGTTGGGCAATTGATAGAAGTTCAAATAATTATGATGATATCCAGGCAATGATCATTACATAGGCATCACGTCCAAGATTAGTATACCGACTCCTGCCTGCATCTACTACTATTACTCCACACATCGACACTACAACAGGAACCCCCCTTTAGCAACACAACGATGCGTTGTCGTTTGTCCATATAAGCATTGGTAAGGTCTACACCAACAGATTAGTATGTGTTGTCGTAGGTGGCATTGGAAGGACCTACAACAACATATATAGATCCGTTGGTAATCTGAAGAATAATGTGTTGCAAGGCAACAACAAATCCATGCAACGCTTCTATGTGTTGTTGCTTGCACAATAGAATAACCTCCTTATATAATCAACTATAACAGCAGGTAGTTTGAATGGCAGTACAAGGCACAACTTCAGGAAATTTGAGAGAGTAGAAATGAACTAATATATTGATTCAATTGCACAATTTGTTACATTGCAATGCAAGTATCATCAATTAGGAGTACATCACTTTCATAGAAAATACATTTTACATAATATAAGATTTCTAAAAATTGAAAGAATTGTTTTTGACTCTCCTCCAAGTACCAAGCATCAACATATAGGGGGCTTCTGGCTTGCGCCCATGCTAGCCCTACCAAAGCTAGGCTCGCCAAATATTTGGCGGACAAATTCCCCGCTGTCATATCACCAAGACTTGGAGCAGCAAACTGAAGCAGGACCAAAGTTGGCGTCGATCCAAAATGCTGGCCAACGCACTTTGCCAATAATTTGGCATGGTGGCTCTCGGCTCTGAACCAAACAGACCCATATTCTCCAAGTATCCAAGTAACCATGTACCGTATTATTGAACTTCTCAACCTACAATGAAAAAACATAATACTATTCTGGCATATATTTGAAATTTGAAGTTAAAAAATGTACATGCTATGGGTTGTACCTAAAGGATCCATATAAAAGTAACCAGTGTGCATGAAAAGATCATTCGGAGAAACATAATAAAACACCAAGCATCGGTGAGCAATCTGATGTACATGTACACTGTGAACAACCATCAACATGCATGTACTACTAACAATTATCCAAAGATCATATTGTATCAACAATGAGATAAATTCAGCAACCAACTATTAGATAAATAGGTTACCAGTAATATCAACTACACATGGTTCAATAATTCTATATTCCAAAGGTCTATGCATTAATTAGTTTTGCATCACCAATAATTCCGTACTAATCATGCTTAGTATGGTGCATTAGGATTTAGGAGAAACAAACTCAATGCCAACAGCTCAAAAATCATTAAATAATCCACCTCACGCAAAACTTCGTACTTACTTGATAACTACAATGTTACACTTTAGGATTTCCCGATCCATGAATCAAGATTCTCAGAACCTGTAGAAGCAAACGAATCATCAGATTGGGGCTTCTCTAGGAAAAAGTAGGAGAGTCCTGTTCTAGAGAAGGTTGGATCCTAGATGTTTACAGAAAAATAAAAAGAAATTAATATGCCCCTCTTTTATTCTTCAAGACAAACCTAGTACAAAAGATGATCACATATTTTAGAAATGCATCAGAGGTGACAAATGTAATGGCTGAACAATCTGAATAAAAGCATAACTAAGTAATGGCTAAACAATGTTTTGTCAGTGTGTACCCATTCCAATGTGGCATATCCTATAATCAAGAAATTTGATCCTTGTCTCCACTTAGCCCTCTAATCATGTATCATTTTTCCTGTCATTGAATAACTGATCATCAATACGTATATGAATGTACAAAATATGGGACTGGACAAAATTTAAGACTTTATAAATACATATATATTCACACACTTAACTAGCAAAGATTCGCTGGACTAGTTAGTGTAAAAATTAAGGATATAGAATAAATAATAATGCTACGCCATGAGAAGAAGAAAATGAAACTGAAACCAGGGGAGAGTGTATCAAGAAATGAATGGTTTCCCCACGTTCTCTGACATTGTAGTAAGGTGTACATATCCATCTGCCCCTGAAGATGCACGCTGTTAAAGCAAGTACTCCCTTACATAATCAGGCAAGGCAAGCTAAATATTTCACCACAATCTTATCTATTTGCGCATGTAGTTTGAAACCTTAGCTGTAGGAGTATTAAGAGACTAATGACTGTTAGCTGACATTTCGCAGGCACAGAAAATGCAAGGGGAAAATTCACATGATGATATACAGGTGGAAAATATATTTAGATACAGTCGACACAAATCTTATTGGTGGCCTGGTAAGTTTTCCTACTAACCTCCCTATCATGGAGTAGTACAACTCCAGCACGTAAGTGACTTGCAGAGCTCGGAGATTTCATGGTATGACAACCTGAAGCCAATGTCGAGGCAGCCTGGAGCTCCTCCATATCCTCCAGAACAAAGATGATGATGTCAATAGAGTTCATCATAGGTTCAATGCATGTTTTATCTTGATAACAGAAGGGGAAAAGCATTAGCAGCTGAATCATACTTGCATTACGGACTTATAAGGTAATTTGTTTCAGATCCAAACTACAGTCCAGATTAACCATCGACACAATATAGCAGGGCCGGGGTGGCGCAACACTGTCATGCCCGAGCGGGCGGCAGCACACGCGCACACGTGATTTAGTGGGCCTACATACCACAGGCAAGGGAACCGCGCCGGCCACCGTTGCGAATGGGGTTAAGAATAAATCATTTGTATATATAACATGAAGGTATGGTTAGAAACCTTGGTGTGCAGCACGATTCATCTATGCGTGCAAATCAACCAATAGGGTACATGTACATTGCCGTTTTTGCTGGTTTGCATTGAAGGTGAACATGTGTTACAGCCAAAACCTGTGATCCTAGTAGTTTGAAGTTGCAAATAATTTTTTCCACGACGGGATCTTAAACAATAACCAGTTAAAGGTGCATGACAGTAGTAGCTATGTTCGAACATCTATCATAGATTACGGCAGAATACAAGGATTCAGAGGAATCGAGCAAGTCCCTCAAGATGTGTGTTCTTACCGACGGTGCGATGTTGCTGGCTCCACCTCCTCCTCCCTCTCTCCGTCACCGGCGGCTATGGGATCCGTTTCTCCCAGAGTCAAGTGGTGCGCTCGCGACTTGGGGGAGCTTGTGGCGACCAGTGGTAATCCATGCGGCGGGGTTCACGGCAGCATCTGTGGCATCAAGGTGTCTCCTACGGGGCGCCGGCGGTGGTGCCGGCTTGCATCGGAGTGGAGGCAGTGGCCGGTGGTGTAGGGATCTGCTGCTCTCGTGTGGGCTTGGGCCCAGATCTGACTGCGGGACTCCGATGGCGGCGGCGGCTGCTGCTCGACGTAGGCATGGCGGCCTGCTAAGCTATAGGCCTGCAGCCATCGTGGAGGCTGGGGGTTGCGGTGGGGCTGGCTGGTGGTGGCGCTAGAAGGTGGTCGTCAAAAGAATTTGGAGGTGGTGGCGGCAGAGTCGTGGTGATGGAAGTTTGGGCGAGAGAGAAATCAGGCGAGAGGGAGATGGTGGATAGAAAAGTTTCGCTCCATGTTTTCACTTGGCGCGTGTATTTTGATGGACAAGGTACAGGGGGAAGGTGGGTACCGGGAGGTTACTCAAGTGCGGGATGGGTGGGAGGTTGAATGAACAACACATGTTATCATATCATTGGTACATATGTGTTGGTATAGGGGGGTGTTTGTTGTAGTGCGACCGCTATCCAGCATGCATCTAGTATATTAAGTTCATGGAAAAAACAGAGTAATACAATAAGAACGATGACATAATGTAGACAAGATCCGTTTATCTATATGGCGGTAGATATAGATCTCGTCTTTTTATCCTTAGTAGCAACGATACATACGTGTCGGTTCCCTTTCTGTCACTGGGATCAAGCACTGTAAGATCGAACCCACTACCGGGCACCTCTTCCCATTGCAAGATAAATAGATCGAATTGGCCAGACAAAACCCAAATATCGGAGAAGAAATACGAGTCTATAAAGATCCTGCATAAAAGAGATCAAAGAAACTCAAATACTTTCATGGATATAAAAACATAGATCTAATCATAAACTCGAAGTTCATCGATCCCAAGAAACACACCGCAAAAACAGTTACATCATATGGATCTCCAAGAGACCATTGTATTGAGGATCAAAAGAGAGAGAGAGAGAGAGAGATGAAGCCATCTTGCTACTAACTACGAACCCGAAGGTCTACAAGGAACTACTCGCGCATCATCGGAGAGGCACCAATGGAAGTGGTGAACCCCTTTGTGATGGTGTCTAGATTGGATCTGGTGATTCTGGACTCTACGGCAGATGGATGAATATTTCGTCGACTCCCCTAGGGTTTGGGGAATATTTGGGTATTTATAGAGCAAAGAGGCGGTCCGGGGGGCACCCGAGGCGGCACAACCCACTTGGGCGCTCAAGGGCCTCTTGGCGCACCCTAGTGGGTTGTGCCCCCTCAGGGCACCCCCAGGTGCAACCAGGGCCCATCTGCTTCCTTTTGGCCCATAAAAATCATCGTAAAGTTTTGTGCCATTTGGACTCCGTTTGATATTGATTTCCTGCGATGTAAAAAACATGGAAAAACAAGAATTGGCACTGGGCACTATGTCAATAGGTTAGTACCAAAAAATGATATAAAATGACTATAAAATGATTATAAAACATCCAGGATTGATAATAAAACAACATGGAACAATAAAAAATTATAGATTCGTTGGAGACGTATCATGTATCTAGACTTATAGAAACATGATATGGAACTGGATCAAACAAGGATTTGTAAATCTAGTGGCGTAAAAATAACTTATATCTATATTGTATTAAACATACTTGTTGTATAAAGGTGACGGGGTCTGTGTCATCCTGCACCATGCAGGATTAGCCGACCAGCCCCATCGATGCACGTGGGATGGTGGCGATGGGATCGAGGTTAGGGTCCCTCCTAGGATCGTGCCACCCTCGCTGAGTGGCCTCATTGATTACAAGGTCGCTACTACTCGAGCTCGGTGGCATAGACGTTAGGAGGCTCAGAGGTGCGGTGGATCAATGGATGTCGGCATGTCGCAGTTGGGAGACAAGAAGCCAATGGCGATGGTGGCGTGCTGGCCCTACAGTAGGGCATTGGTGGAGCTGTGAATCCGACGGATCGGCTGAGGGCATCACCCGGGAACAACAAGCTTGGTGGGGCCACCAGGAGGTGCGGAGGCTTGACGGTGGCCCGGGTGCTCATTGGCGGTGTGCCAGAGACTGGGTCTAGGGTTTGGATGGTTTGGGGGTAGGATTAATTATAGACGGTTTCTGCATCGAGCACTACCGCGAAGTGTTTCCTCATAGGTGAAACCACCATAGTAACTTACGTAAACGATTTCTCCATGAAAATGAACAAGCAAATATAAGATTTTTTGAGTTTGTCGCCTGGGAGAAGTCGGCTACTCTACAATATTTGGTTGAGTCAGTTTCCATGTAGAACAGTTGTATTAGTGTCGGCTGAAAGTTTGTTCACTCAAAGAGACTCTGATGCTTAGATTTGTAGTCATGTGAGTATAGATCTGATATGAAAATTAATGCCATAGAATGTCTACATCTTCTTATTATACTCAGAAGTGGCTGGTCACAATAAGACTATCATAGATTGTATCGTACATTCCAACTAGCATTTTTGTTGAGGTGACACACAATTAATTGAGAAAAGAGATGATTGAGTATCATGATATGATAATGCATCATACTCCCATTGTCCCATAATATAAAACGTTTTAACAAACTATTATGTCTTATATTATGGGAGGGGAGGAGTATTAAATAATGTACTAGTTTGTGTTAGGCTGCCCGTGGGGAGTATCATATACTAGTATCATGCATATGATATTAGTGTGTGATACTACTTTCGTAATGCATAGTATTATAAGTTAGTATGTTAGCAGATTGTCTTATTAATTGCCATGCATGACACAACAAAGTAGGACACCATTTAATATGATGCAGTATCTTAATGTGATAACACATCCTTTCTTTCCTCATTTAATTGTGTGCCACATCACTACTAGGGAAATGCCAAGCAGTAGCATCGGTTTTAGGTATAGCAGTAGCCCGGGGCTGCGTGCTACGGCTATGGTGCTACAGCTAAAGTGTAGCGGTAGCGTGTGTTTGCTGCTACCTCTTGAGCATCTGTTGGTTTTCCCTTAAAGAGGAAAGGGTGATGCATCAAAGTAGCGTAAGTATTTCCCTCAGTTTTTGAGAACCAAGGTATCAATCCAGTAGGAGACAACGCACAAGTCACCTAGTACCTTCACAAACAATCAAGAACCTTGCAACCAAGGCGATAAAGGGTTGTCAATCCCTTCACGGTCACTCGCAAAAGTGAGATGTAACAAAGATAGTAAAGTAAATATTTTTGGTATTTTTGTTGTATAGATTGGAAAGTAAAGATTGCAAAATAGTGAACGAGATGCGATGTAAATAAAAGACATGCAATATAATAAGAAAGAGACCCGGGGGCCATAGGTTTCACTAGTGGCTTCTCTCAAGATAGCATGTATTACGGTCGGTGAACAAATTATTTCCGAGCAATTGATAGAAAAACACATAGTTATGAGAATATCTAGGCAATGACCATGAATATAGGCATCACGTCCGTGTCAAGTAGATCGAAATGATTCTGCATCTACTACTATTACTCCACACATCGACCGCTATCTAGCATGCATCTAGAGTATTAAGTTCATAAGAACAGAGTAACGCACTAAGCAAGATGACATGATATAGAGGGATAAACTCAAACAATATGACATAACCCCATCTTTTTATCCTCGATGGCAACAATACAATACGTGCCTTGCTGCCCCTACTGTCACTGGGAAAGGACACTGCAAGATTGAACCCAAAGCTAAGCACTTATCCCATTGCAAGAAAGATCAATCTAGTAGGCCAAACTAAACCGATAATTCAAAAAGACTTGCAAAGATATCAAATCATGCATATAAGAATTCAGAGATGAACCAAATAATATTCATAGATAATCTTGTTCATAAACCCACAATTGATTGGATCTCGAAAAACACACCACAAAAGAGTATTACATCAAATAGATCTCCAAGAACATCGAGGAGAACTTTGTATTGAGAATCAAAGAGAGAGTAGAAGCAATCTAGCTAAGAACTATGGACCCGAATGTCTCTGGTAAACTACTCACGCTTCATCGGAGAGGCTATGGTGTTGATGTAGAAGCCCTCCTTGATCGATTCCCCCTCCGGCAGATTGCCGGAAAAGGCCCCAAGATGGGATCTCATGGGTACAGAAGGTTGCGGTGGTGGACAAGTGGTTTCGTGGCTCTCTGCGATTGATCTAGGGTATAAGAGTATATATAGGCAAAAGAAGTACGTCGGTGGAGCTACGTGGGCCCCACGAGGGTGGGGGCGCGCCCTCCTGCCTTGTGGCTGCCTCATGGAGTTCCAGACTTCCACTCCAAGTCTCCTAGTTTTCTTTCGGTCGGAGAAATATCATCGCGAAGGTTTAATTCCGTTTGGATTCCGTTTGGTATTCCTTTTCTGTGAAACTCTAAAATAGGCACAAAAAAACAGAAACTGGCACTGGCCTCAGGTTAATAGGTTAGTCCCAAAAATAATATAGAAGAGCATATTGAAGCCCATTAAACATCCAAAACAGATAATATAATAGCATGGAACAATCAAAAAATATAGATACATTGGATACGTATCAAGAATCCCCAAGCTTAATTCCTGCTCGTCCTCGAGTAGGTAAATGATAAAAATAGAATTTTTGATGTGGAATGCTACCTAACATAATTATCAATGTAATTTTCTTTATTGTGGCATGAATATTTAGATCAAAAGATTCAAGACAAAAGTTTAATATTGACATAAATATAATAATACTTCAAGCATAATAATAAAGTAATCATGTCTTCTCAATATAACATGGCCAAAGAAAGCTATCCCTACAAAATCATATAGTCTGGCTATGCTCTATCTTCATCACACAATATATTTAAATCATGCACAACCCCGATGACAAGCCAAGCAATTGTTTCATACTTTTGATGTTCTCAAACTTTTTCAATCTTCACGCAATACATGAGCGTGAGCCATGGACATAGCACTATAGGTGGAATAGAATGGTGGTTGTGGAGAAGACAAAAAGGGGAAGATAGTCTCACATCAACTAGGCGTATCAACGGGCAATGGAGATGTCCATCAATAGATATCAATGTGAGTGAGTAGGGATTGCCATGCAATAGATTGACTAGAGCTATAAGTGTATGAAAGCTCAAAAAGAAACTAAGTGGGTGTGCATCCAACTTGCTTGCTCACGAAGACCTAGGGCATTTTGAGGAAGCCCATCATTGGCATATACGAGCCAAGTTCTATAATGAAAAATTCCCACTAGTATATGAAAGTGACAAAATAGGAGACTCTCTATCATGAAGATCATGGTGCTACTTTGAAGCACAAGTGTGGAAAAAGGATAGTAGCATTGCCCCTTCTCTTTGTTTCTCTCATTTTTTTATTTTTTTATTTGGGCCTTTTTCTCTTTTTATAGCCTCTTTTTTCTCTCTTTTTGTCCGGAGTCTCATCCTGACTTGTGGGGGAATCATAGTCTCCATCATCCTTTCCTCACATGGAACAATGCTCTAATAATGATGATCATCACACTTTTATTTACTTACAACTCAAGAATTACAACTCGATACAAGTTTTCATACAGTAGCAATTTAAAGATTGTTTTTACATCATAATGAGTTATTACATCATTGGGTGAAAGAATCGTGCATTAGTTTCAAGTTCATGGATCCAAAGTGACATCACTTTGGATCCATGCACTTATCATTAAAAACTTATCATCATAATACATCATTGTCATATAACAACTCCTCATCATCATCGTTTTCGTCCATGAGACATCATATAACAACTTGGTCACTAGTTATCATAACAACTCCTCATCATCATCATCGTAGTACTCATAATCACTACTCCTCATCATCATCATCATCACCATCACCATCATCTCTAACACATTGTAGCACATAATTAAAACTTCTCATCATCATCATAGTCATATATAATCAACACTAACTATTTGTTCTTAATACCTAGGACCTACTCCTACTGCTCTCTCTCAGATAAATAGCATAAAACATGTGTAGCACTCCTGCTTCATCATATTGGAGCATGCCGATGAACCTGTCTCCTAATTGTGGGCTGCCCTTCTGATTGCTACCCCCTAGTACTTCTTTGTGATCCTTCACAATTTTGCTCCAGTCTTTGACTATTAAGACTTGCTCGCTTTGAGAAATGATGAATGCACTCATGTGCAATTCAGGATATCTTGGTCGTAAGCTAACCATTGTCATGCAACCTTTAGGCTCGATCCAACGAGGCACAACACTCATCGGGAGTCCCTGTTGAAGAACATCGTAGTAACATACTTAGCAATGAAGTTCAGCTTAAAATAATGTATGCAAGAGATGCACTGAGGAAAAATAGTAAAAATCTTATCATCTTTCCTAAATACATGTGACCTTAGTTCAATACTGATGTCTACTACACAACCTTCTTCTTGTAGACGTTGTTGGGCCTCCAAGTGCAGAGGTTTGTAGGACAGAAGCAAATTTCCCTCAAGTGGATGACCTAAGGTTTATCAATCCGTGGGAGGTGTGGGATGAAGATGGTCTCTCTCAAGCAACCCTGTAACCAAATAACAAAGAGTCTCTTGTGACCCCAACACACCCAATACAATGGTAAATTGTATAGGTGCACTAGTTCGACGAAGAGATGGTGATACAAGCGGTATATGGATGGTAGATAAAGGTATTTGTAATCTGAAAATATAAAAACAGCAAGGTAACTAATGATAAAAGTGAGCGTAAACGGTATTGCAATGAGTTGAAACAAGGCCTAGGGTTCATACTTTCACTAGTGTAAGTCCTCTCAACAATAATAACATAATTGGATCACATAACTATCCCTCAACATGCAATAAAGAGTCACTCCAAAGTCACTAATAGCGGAGAACGAACGAAGATATTATGGTAGGGTACGAAACCACCTCAAAGTTATTCTTTCCAATCAATCCATTGGGCTATTCCTATAAGTGTCACAAACAGCCCTAGAGTTCGTACTAGAATAACACCTTAAGACACAAATCAACCAAAACCCTAATGTCACCTAGATACTCCAATGTCACCTTAAGTATCCGTGGGTATGATTATACGATATGCATAACACAATCTCAGATTCATCTATTCAACCAACACAAAGGACCTCAAAGAGTGCCCCAAAGTTCTACCGGAGAATCACGATGAAAATTTGTGCCAACCCCTATGCATAGGTTCATGGGCAGAACCCGCAAGTTGATCACCAAAACATACATCAAGTGAATCACGTGATATCCCATTGTCACCAAAGATACGCACGGCAAGACATACATCAAGTGTTCTCAAATCTTTAAAGACTCAATCCGATAAGATTACTTCAAAGGGGAAACTCAATTCATTACAAGAGAGTAGAGGGGGTAGAAAACATCATAGGATCCAACTATAATAGCAAAGCTCGCGATACATCAAGATCGTATCACCTCAAGAACACGAGAGAGAGAGAGAGATCAAACACATAGCTACTCGTACATACCCTCAGCCCCGAGGGAGAACTGATACTTCTCCAATGTATCTATAATTTTTGATTGCTCCATGCTATATTATCTACTGTTTTAGGCAATATTGGGCTTTATTTTCCACTTTTATATTACTTTTGGGACTAACCTATTAACCGGAGGCCCAGCCTAGATTTGTTGTTTTATGCCTATTTCAGTGTTTCGAAGAAAAGGAATATCAAACGGAGTCGAAAACGGACGAAATCAACTGGAGAAGTTATTTTTGGAAGGAAAGCAACCCAGGGAACTTGGAGTGCACGTCAGGGGAGACACGTGCTGCCCACGAGAGTGGGGGGCGCCCACCCCCTAGGGCGCGCCCACCCCCCTAGGGCACGCCCCCTGCCTCGTGGGGCCCTCGTGGCTCCTCCGACGTACTTCCTGCACCCATATATATCGTCGTACCCTAAAACTTCCAGAACAGAGATTAGATCGGGAGTTCCACCGCCAGAAGCCTCCATAGCCACCGAAAACCAATCTAGACCCGTTCCGGCACCCTGCCAGAGGGGGCAATCCTTCTCCGGTGGCCATCTTCATCATCCCGATGCTCTCCATGACGAGGAGGGAGTAGTTCTCCCTCGGGGCTGAGGGTATGTACCAGTAGTTATGTGTTTGATCTCTCTCTCTCGTGTTCTTGAGATGTTACGATCTTGATGTATCGCGAGCTTTGCTATTATAGTTGGATCCTATGTTTCTCCTCCCCCTCTTCTCTCTTGTAATGAATCGAGTTTCCCCTTTGAAGTAATCTTATCAGATTGAGTCTTTAAAGATTTGAGAACACTTGATGTATGTCTTGCCGTGGATATCTGTGGTGATAATGGGATATCACGTGATTCACTTGATGTATGTTTTGGTGATCAACTTGCGGGTTTCGCCCATGAACCTATGCATAGGGGTTGGCACACGTTTTCGTCGTGATTCTCCAGTAGAACTTTGGGGCACTCTTTGAGGTCCTTTGTGTTGGTTGAATAGATGAATCTGAGATTGTGTGATGCATATCGTATAATCTTACCCATGGATACTTGAGGTGACATTGGAGTATCTAGGTGACATTAGGGTTTTGATTGATTTGTGTCTTAATGTGTTATTCTAGTGCGAAGTCTAGGGCTGTTTGTGACACCTATAGGAATAGCCCAACGGATTGATTGGAAAGAATAACTTTGAGGTGGTTTCGTACCCTACCATAATATCTTCGTTCGTTCTCCGCTATTAGTGACTTTGTAGTGACTCTTTGTTGCATGTTGAGGGATAGTTATGTGATCCAATTATGTTAGTATTGTTGAGGGAACTTGCACTAGCGAAAGTATGAACCCTAGGCCTTATTTCCTAGCATTGCAATACCGTTTACGCTCACTTTTATCATTAGTTACCTATCTGTTTTTATAATTTCAGATTATAAATACTATTATCTACTATCCATATACCACTTGTATCACCATCTCTTTGCCGAACTAGTGCACCTATACAATTTACCATTGTATAGGGTGTGTTGGGGACACAAGAGACTCTTTGTTATTTGGTTGCAGGGTTGCTTGAGAGAGACCATCTTCATCCTACGCCTCCTACAGATTGATAAACCTGAGGTCATCCACTTGAGGGAAATTTGCTACTGTCCTACAAACCTCTGCACTTGGAGGCCCAACAACGTCTACAAGAAGAAGGTTGTGTAGTAGACAGCAAGCTCTTTTCTGGCGCCGTTGCCGAGGAGGTGAGTGCTTGAAGGTATATCTTTAGATCTTGCAATCGAGTCTTTTAGTTTCTTGTTTTATCACTAGTTTAGTTTATAAAAGAAAACTATAAAAAAATGGAATTGAGTTTGTCTCATACGCTTAATCTTTTAAATATCTTTCGTGAGTATGATGGAAAGGAAAATTGTGCTCAAGTGCTAGAAGAAGAAATCTATAAAATGTTGGGCACTAAATATTTGAATGATGAGAATGATTGCAAGGTTGTTAGTATGAATTCCTTGAATATCAATGATGCTAATGATATGCAAAGCCACAAGCTTGGGGAAGCTATGTTTGATGAAGATGATGTTTTTTGTCCCCCAAGCTTTGATGAGCAAATTTATTATGATGAAAGCATGCCTCCTATCTATGATGATTATTGTGATGACACGTATGCTTTAAAGAATAATGATAAACATGAAACTTATCATCTTGATCTTAATTTTCAATCACATGATAGTTATTTTGTTGAGTTTGATCCCACTATTATTCATGAGAAGAATTTTGCTTATGTGGAGAGTAATAAATTTTCTATGCTTGTAGATCATGAAAAGAATGCTTTATGTACTGGTTATATTGTTGAATTCATTCATGATGCTACTGAAAATTATTATGAGGGAGGAACATATGCTTGTAGGAATTGCAATAATATCAAGTTTCCTCTCTATGTGCTTAAAGTTTTGAAG
This sequence comes from Triticum urartu, assembly GCF_003073215.2. Classification (NCBI taxonomy): domain Eukaryota; kingdom Viridiplantae; phylum Streptophyta; class Magnoliopsida; order Poales; family Poaceae; genus Triticum; species Triticum urartu. The sequence continues at coordinate 652,403,992 of NC_053026.1, forward strand.
TTATGCTTGTTTTACCTTCCTATGCAAGTTGATTCTTGTTCCCACAAGTTGTTTGCTCACAAAATCCCTATGCATAGGAAGTGGGTTAGACTTAAATGTGCTAGTCATATTCTTCATGATGATCTCTTTACGTTTCAATTCTTATCCTTTCTGTGAGCGTCATTGAAATCATCATGCCTAGCTAGGGGCATTAAACGATAGCGCTTGTTGGGAGGCAACCCAATTTTATTTGTATTCCTTCCTTTTTGTTCCTGTTTAGTAATAAATAATTCATATAGCCTCTGTTTATATGTGGTTTTATGCTTTTAATTAGTGTTTGTGCCAAGTAGAACCTTTGGGAAGACTTGGGGAAAGTCTTGTTGATCATGCTGTAAAAAATAGAAACTTTAGCGCTCACGAGAATTGCTTCCATTTTTATTTGGAGAGTTCTATTTAGTTGATTGTTTTTAAGGTGATTAATAGATAAATTACTCAGGTCCATCAATTTATTTGAGAATTTTATGAGTTCCAGAAGTATATGTTTGATGCAGATTACTATAGACTGTTCTGTTTTTGACAGATTCTGTTTTTCATGTGTTGTTTACTTATTTTGATGAATCTATGGCTAGTAAAATAGTTTATAAACTATAGAGAAGTTGGAATACAGTAGGTTTAACACCAATATAAATAAATAATGAGTTCATTACAGTACATTGAAGTGGTGATTTACTTTCTTATACTAACGGAGCTTACGAGTTCTACTTTAAGTTTTGTGTTGTGAAGTTTTCAAGTTTTGGGTAAAGATTCGATGGACTATGGAATAAGGAGTGGAAAGAGCCTAAGCTTGGGGATGCCCAAGGCACCCCAAGGCAATATTCAAGGACAACCAAGAGCCTAAGCTTGGGGATGCCCCGGAAGGCATCCCCTCTTTCGTCTACTTCCATCGGTAACTTTACTTGGAGCTATATTTTTATTCACCACATGATATGTGTTTTGCTTGGAGCGTCAACTTATTTTGTTAGGATTTGCTTGCTGTTATTTATAACAATGTTTTGCATCTTTTATTTCAATAAAAGTGGCATTAATAGTCTTTACTATGCCTATGTTACAAGTATACATGTTGCTGTTTGAAAACAGAAAGTTTACCGCTGTTGCAATAATTCCCTAGAAAAGTCAGAATGTGATAAAATGTTGAAACCTTTGGCATATTAAGCTCTGATAAATTTACTACAGTGGGAATTTTCTTTCATAATTTTTGGAGCTAGGGAAGTATGGATGTTGCAGTATTCTTTACAGACTATCCTGTTTAGGCAGATTGCTGTTATGTTTGCATTGTTTGCATATGTTTGCTTCTTTAATGATTCTATTTGAGGATAGGACTATTAAATATGCATAGGCATTTAGTATGCAATGTTGAATAATAATTTTAGTGGTTTGCTACAGTAGAGTATGATAAGGTTTTTGCAATGGTTTACACTAACTTATCTCACGAGTCCTTGTTGAGTTTTGTGTGGATGAAGCTTTTGAGATTTAGGGGGACCGTGATATGAGAGGAATTAAGGAGACGCAAAAGCTCAAGCTTGGGGATGCCCAAGGCATCCCAAGATAATATTTCAAGAAGTCTCAAGCATCTAAGCTTG
>NC_053026.1:652406610-652459099 GCF_003073215.2 Triticum urartu
GATCACAAGATCAAGATGGATGCAATGCGGTTGAAGATTAGAAAGATTAGAAAATATGCCATTCATACCAAGGCTTGGTATCATTATGCTGTTGGATCAATTATTGCCTTCGTTGTGATTATGATCGCATTTGTTGTTGCATTGAAAGGTTTTACATAGTTTCAATGTACGGTTTAACTAGATGCTCTGGAGAGCTATATGTTGTTCAATGAGAACTATGTATGTACTATGGTTTAAACGATGAAGATTATCCATGGTTACGGCGCAATAAGCAAAGGACGCAAGTGCAGAAAAAGTGAAGACTTTCTTTGCACAACTATTATGATGATGCCTTTGATCTAGAATATCACTGCAGTTACATGTGAAGAAATAAAATGCCTTTTGGAACAAATGAGTTTTTTTTCTGAAACCCTGATACTTCGAAAGAGATTATCCACTTTGTACACGAAGTGCATCCAGTTTTTGCCGTAACCCTCTCGACTTTTTTGCACATGCTATGTGGGTGAAATAATGATACCATGCCAACTTTCAACCTTTTCAGAGTTCATTTGAAATGCTTTTGAATTTTAGGGTCTTATAGCTCAAAAAATCAGTAAATGCATGAAAAATAACAAATGAAGTCAGAAAGGGTTGAAAATTGATGATGTGGCTTTGAATGGTGCATTTTGAACACACAAAAAGTCTAGAGTTCAAATAAGTTCAAAAAAATGAAATCCCTTTGTAACAGATGAGTTTTTGTCTGAAACCATGATACTTCGGAAGAGATTATCCGTTTTGTACACGAAGTGCATCTAGTTTTTGCCGTAACCCTCTCAACTTTTTTGCACATGCTATATGGGTGAAATGATGATACCATGCCAACCTTGAACCTTTTCAGAGTTCATTTGAAATGCTTTTGAATTTCAGGGTCTTATAGCTCAAAGAAATCAGCAAATGCATGAAAAATAACAAATGAAGTCAGAACGGGTTGAAAATTGATGATATGGCTTTGAATGGTGCATTTTGAACACACAAAATGTCTGAAGTTCAAATAAGTTCAAAAAAATGAAATCCCTTTGTAACAGATGAGTTTCTGTCTGAAACCCTGATACTTCGAAAGAGATTATCCGTTTTGCATATGAAGTGCATCTAGTTTTTAATGTAACCCTCTCAGCCTTTTTGCACATGCTATGTGGGTGAAATGATGATACCATGCCAACTTTCAACCTTTTCAGAGTTCATTTGAAATGCTTTCGAATTTCAGGGTCTTATAGCTCAAAAAATCAGTAAATGCATGAAAATTAACAAATGAAGTCAGAAAGGGTTGAAAATTGATGTTGTGGCTTTCAATGCTGCATTTTGATCACACAAAATGTCTGGAGTTCAAATAAGTTCAAAAAATGAAATCCCTTTGTAACACATGAGTTTTCGTTCGAAACCCTGATACTTCGAAAGAGATTGTCCATTTTGTACACGAAGTGCATCCCATTTTGTCCGTAACCCTCTCAACTTTTTAGCACATGCTATGTGGGTGAAATGATGATACCATGCCAATTTTCAACCTCTTCAGAGTTCATCTGAAGTGCTTTTCAATTTCTGGGTCATTTAGCTCAAAGAATGAACTAATATTAAAAAGAATGATCTGGAAAAGTTTTATGAAACTATAATTGCAAAAATAAAAAACTAAAAGAATGAACTAGAAAACTTTAATGAAACTCTAATAGCAAAAGGAATCAACTAAAAAGTTTTATAAACCTCTAGTATTGTTGAAGGTAAAATTATATAAAATTTATGCAACTAAAACTATCAAAGTATTTTCTATTCAAAACATTACAAGCAAAAAGAATTTTAATAAAGAACTTTTTTTGTTAGAAACTTTAATAGCAAAAAGAATTATCATAAAGATTTCTTTTGTTAGAGACTAAAATAATGAAGACTGTTTTTGAATATAATGATAAAACAAATTAATATTAAATAGCATTAAAAAGAATCACTCCAAAATCTATTTTTATAGTAAAGTTAATCACAAACTAGTGATTCACAGAAATTTCAAATTATTCAAATTTAAACTATTCAAATTGGAAAATTAATGGCACTAATAGAAAGTTTATAATTTTTATTACCTAAAACCAAAAAGAATAACTGAAAAACTAGTAAGTATTTTGCTGTAAGTAGAAACAAAATAAAATAAATAAAACAAAAAAGAAAGCAAAAAAAAGTGTCGCATATTGGGCCACCATGGCCTGCATACGACTAGAAACCCGCTAGTGGGGCCAGGATGCAGGCCCGCAGTAGGCCCACAGGCACAGAGAGTGGATTTAGGCCCGTAAGCCTGTAGTAGAGAGGAGCTCGAAGTGGTCGGCTCGGCAGGGCTTATAAACCACTCCGAGCCCCTCTCGGCTTGCGAGGTGGGACTAAACATCGCACCACACCGCGCCAATTCCAGCACACGACCTTTGGTCCCGGTTGGTGCCACCAACCGGAACTAATGGGGAGCATTGGTACCGGTTTGTAGCACCAACCGGGACCAAAGGTCTCTGTTTCCTGCCCTTTGGGCTGCTGAAAAGAGGCCTTTGGTCCCGGTTGGTGGTACCAACCGGGAGCAAAAGGCTGCACTGGTCCCAGTCCGTGCCAAGAACCGGGACTAAAGCTTCATGTATATAAGGCACACTTGTGAAAATTTTGGTTTTCATCTTGCAGTTCGCCCCCGACGACGCGCGCGGAGACCTCCTCGACGCTGCTAGGCTGCCGGACGCCATCGCCGTCGCCCCCGCCCCAGAGCCCATGCCGACGTCGTCCGCCGCCCATGCCGTCGTTGTCTGCCGCCCACGCCGTCGCCGTCGCCCGTGCCATGCCCCGCGCGCCCGCCCGGATCCTCTGCATGCCGATGACATCCACCGCCCCCACCATCGCCGTCGTCGACGCTGCCGTCGCCCCCGCCGTCGCCCTCGCCAGCGGGCCCCGCTGTGAGCCGCCGCCGCCCCGCCTCTCTATTTTTCATTTTTTTCATATTTGTATTTTTTCCATGTATATATACTAGTAATTTGTAGAGATTATTATGAATAGTCACAGTACTAACATTAAGTTATGTAAATTACAGAGTAACAATTTTCTATATGAAGAATGTATTAGGCAAAACCTTTACTTTTTTCTAAATTTTCTATTTGAACATTTCTTTAAAAAAACCAAGCAATACTACTTTATTGAACATTCTCTCATTTAGTTAGTGCATTAGATGTTAGGTTAGTGTGCATTTTAGGTTAGTTGAATTAGATGTTTTTTAGTAAGTGTTTAATAGAATTAGTTAGAAAAATATAATAGAACTAGTTAAACTAGTTTATTTTTAGTAAGTACTACTTTATTTTATTTATAGTAAGTGCTTAGTTGAACTATTTAATTTAATAAAACTAGTTTATTTTACTATAGAAGTTGTTTATTTTTAGTAAGTGCTACTTTATTTTATTTATAGTAAGTGCTTAGTTGAACTTGTTGATTTAATAAAACTAGTTTATTTTACTATAGAAGTTGTTTATTTTTGGTAAGTACTACTTTATTTTATTTATACTAAGTGTCGTGGTTCTAACTCTGACAGTGATGTAGGGGGGTGAGTATGGTGAGGCGAGATCCCGTCGAGTGAAGTACCTTCAAGTCGATTGATGGGTGATTTCTTCTAGGGATGTCCTTGAGTAGGACTCTTCGGTCAGGTTCGTGTCCCTACCCTAGGTACATGTCTTCATCATTAGCCCCCGAATGGATCGAGGTCAGAGTGGGGAAAGAGTTGGAGATCTTTCCGACTGGTTCTTCGGGCTATGTGAGCGCCTCGTTTCGGGACAATCGTCACGGATGACGTTGCCAACCTTTTTCAGTCGCCTTGATCCATTCCAGGCCTTCCGTCGAGTGAATTTCTTTGCTTGCGACATGCCGAGTGTTGGTTCGAGCGGGATACTCTGTTTTTGGCAAGCGGTTCTGTGGCCCGCGGATCTCACGGGATTTGGATTTTGGGAAGCGCGTGGGACGGGAGTAGCCGCAGTAATCGGAAGTGAAAAAGCGGAAACCCCTCGATCCTCGCGTCGCCTTTTTTGCCACGTACTGCGCGCGCGTCTGTTGCGGGATTTGACTGGGCTGCCTGGGCCTACCAGTCAGTCACTCGGGAGCAGCCCCTTATAAGTTGCTGGCTCGGGGTTTCCAAGCCGCGCGCTTCTCTTCTGCTTCCTTCTTTCTTTCTTCCTCTCTCCCTTCGCCAGCTCTCCTGCGACCCTCGGCCGTACCCTAGCGCCGTTAGCCCATGCGAGACCTCGCCGGTGACGATGGTGAAGGGCAAGACCACTGCTTTGGAGCACGCGAAGAAGGCGGCGGCGGCGGGGAAAGGAAAGAAGTCTTCGCGAGGTGGATCTTCCTCCCGGACCACCCTGCCCAAGGGTTGGATTCAGGGCGATTGGATGCCATCGGTGCTCCGGCAGGATCGACGACATGGTCGAGGGAGGAGCCATTCCCCACGAGGCCGCGCGTCTCCCGGGGAGGGAGATTGAGCCGCAACCCCGCGACGGTGAGTGCGTGCTCCTCGCCACCCACATCGACCGAGGGTTTTCTCTGCCTCCCCACCCATTCTTCCGGAGCTTCTTGAATTTCTTCGGAGCGCAGCTCCATCACTTTACCCCCAATTCCATAGTCTACCTTGCCGCGTTCATTTCCATGTGTGAGGCCTTCCTGGGTTGCCGTCCGCATTGGGGGCTTTTCAAGCATATCTTTACTTGCCGCTCCCAGTCGGTGAAGAAGGCCAAGTTGAGTGACGAGAAGACGCAAGTCATCCAGTTGTGCGGGGGTCTGGCGATCCAGACGAGGGGGAAGAGCTGTTTCCCCTCTATCACCTTCCCGGAGTCGGTCCGCGGCTGGCAGTCGACCTGGTTCTACTGCCAGGACCAGGCGACCCCCGGGCAGTCGACCGGTCTTCCTCGTTTTTCACTCGACCAAGCCGAGAAGCCTATCTCTCTGAAGGTCACGCCGGAGGAAAGTGCCCAAGTCAAGGTATTGGCGGGTCGAGTGGTTGAACTTGTCCGTGAGGGGATGACTGGGATGGACCTGTTAGAGGTCTTTCTCCAGAGGCGCATCTAACCGCTCCAGGCGCGAGACCATCCGATGTGGCTGTATTCTGGCCTTGACGACACCACTCGGATCCACCCGGAGGAGGTCACCGATGAGATGCTGGAGGGGTGGCTGTCAAGCATCACGGGGAACAAAGACAACCCCCGAGGAGCCAGAAGGGTGATTCCACTCGACAACTCATATGAAGTGGATCAGGTATGTCTTTGTGTCGGATATCTGGCCTTCTGTATTAGTCTTCTTTGTGTAAGTCGACTGACTTTCGTCCTGTCCGTTGTCCTCCAGGCTACCACTGAGATGTACTCGACGCCCAACGGGGCACAAGGGCCGACCGAGGAAGGTGAGGGGAGCGGAGGCGAGAGCGGGGACGACCAGGTCGAGTGGGAGTCTGACGGTGAGGGAGAGGAGGGCGACAACATCTTCTCCAGTGAGGAGGAGGAGGCTGAACCCTCCCGCCCGGAGGGACGGTCTAAGCTCGCCCACGATCCAGCGCAGGAACGTGGCAAGGCGGCCGCTCCTGTTGGGCAGTCGTCGAAACGCCCTCGGACTTCTTCTCCTCCGCCGACCGGGAAGGCTCCCAAGCACCCACGAACGGCGCCATCTAAGCCGCCCAAGGCCTGGCCCAAAATGAAGATAGCTGTTCCCACCATTTCGGGGTAACAACAACACTTGCTTTCCTTTGTCGACTGTGGACGGATCCTTGGTCGATTCACTGGGCCAACTGACTAACTTTTGAGATTTGCAGTGGTGCAACTTCTGAGGTCTCCGCCAGGAACGACGACCAAGAGATGGAGGACGCTGTCACCTCCAACCCTGGTACGATCACTGCCGTCCTGCTTATGAGTCGACTGAGGCGTTGGTCGATTGAATGTTTTCCTTGCATCTCCTCCTCATGCTATCAACCTCCCGGACGATGACGACAACACACCACTGAGGGTGAAGAGGAAGAAGAAGGTGTTGGCTGGCAAGGCTCCGCAATCTACTCCCGCGCCTGAGGCTGCAGTTCGGGATGATGGCGAACCCACTCGGGCTTCCGTGACTTTTGCTGTTCCTTTGACGAGTGTGCAGCCTTCAGCGTCGACTGCAGATCCGTCTTCGCTTTTTGCTGCGTACCCCGTCCCTGAGGACCAAGCGGCTGCTGTGAAGGAGGCTGTACGCCAGGCTGGAGTCATGATGGAGCAGGTAAAAGTGGCTCGGGAGGCTTGCCAGGCGGCTTACGACGCAAGCTCGGCTCTTCAGAGCAATGTCCAGGTCAGTCGACTTCAACACTTGGTCTGTTTTGGTATGTTCTTTGAAGAATCTCTTTTCCGAAGATCTTTAAATTTGTACACCCACTGGGTGTTTTTGCCAATTCTTGGGCGAGTGGGGGCACGCTAAGTGCACCCACTGGGTGTAGTCCCCGAGACTACGGTCGACTGCTGGCAGTCGACTGTAGTCTTTTTAAATTGAGTCGTAGTTGAGTTTCTTCGCTCTGTCTGATCGGGTCGTGCCGAATGGAACCTCGTCGACTGCGGGCAGTTGACGTCTTTTCTCTCTTCTTTTTTTTTACTATGGGGGCACGCTGAGTGCACCCACTGGGTGTAGCCCCCGAGGCTACTGTCGAATGTTTTGCTTCGGCTGTAGTCTTAGAAACTCTGTTATTGTCTCTTAACTGCTCAGAAGCAGCTTGTCTTGGACTCAACTTCAGGGAACGGTCGAGTGGGATAGGAACCGGTGGGGGCACGCTAAGTGCACCCACTGGGTGTAGTCCCCGAGACTATGGTGGACTGCTGGCAGTCGACCGTAGTCTTAGTATATACTGCCTTTGTTGCTTTTTCCTTTTTACTGAAATTGTAACTCCTCCTCTTTGACTTCAGAAATCTTGTGATCTTGGAACCCGCTTGGCTGACTTGGAGAAGCAGCAAATTCAAATGAACCTTGATCTGGAGCTGGCCAGGACAGAGCTGCAGAATGTCAGAGACGGCGCCGCAGGTAAGACACCTTTGTCGACTGGTTGGTTTTTAGGCTTGAGTATCTTTTCGCTTTCTCCGACTCAATCGTCATTTTTTGCAGAAAAACTGAAAGAAGCTCTGGCGAAGAAGGATCAGGACTTGGCTGCTGCCCATAAGGAGGCTGATGACAAGACCGCTCTGGCCGCGCAGAAGCTGGCTTCGGTCGACCAATTAGAAGGGGAGAACACCAAGTTGAAGACCGCTCTGAAGGAAGCCAACAGGGAGTGTTCTCGTTGGAAGAAGGAGCACCTCACCCTGAGCGAGAAGATGGAAAGCGTCGCTCGCAGGAGAGACGACCTGGAGAGCTACTTGAGGAGCCTTGCCAAGAAGCTGTACATCAAGCTCGAAGGTGCACAATCAGTTCCGACTGGTTCTTTTGTGTCGACTCAGTTTTATGAAATTTGACTTATCCTTGGGCCGTGCATGCAGAACTTTGCCAGAATTTCGAAGAGGAGACCGGGAGGATCGAAACAAGTTTGGATCCAATCAACTCTCCGGTGCAAGACGAAGCTGCCATGAACCTGCTCCGACTGGAATCCCGCGTTGACGGCGTCATGGATTATTTGGCTCGACTGAAGGTCGCCATGACGCGGATCGACCCGACGCTTTGGCCAGAGTCCACGCTCCAGAAAAATCTCGAGTCTCTGATGACTCGACTCAACGGAATCCCTGACCGAGTGCAAGAGTGGAAGAAGTCTTCAGCTCGGTGTGGTGCCGACGTGGCTCTGTCTCTGGTCCGCGTCCATTTCAAGGAGGCGCCGAAGGAGAAGCTGGCCGCCATCCAAGTTTCCAACACGAGGAAGCACAACTTCCAGGACTTCATGGAGACATTTATTGCCGCTGCTACCCGCATCGCAGATGGGATCGACTTGGATGAGTTTGTCGCCCCTGCCAGTCCTCCTCCCCCTGAGGAATGAAAAAACTTGCCTCGGGATGCCGAGTGTATTTTGTAATCCGTTAAACTCTTCCTTAAATTTGCCTCGGAATGCCGAGTGGAAGTGTAACAGTTAAACTCTGCCGAGCTGTGGGCTCGAGTACTTCGATCTGAGGTCTCTCGGATATTTTAGGCTTTAATTGAACTTGATTTGTCGTTGAATCTCTTTGTGGATGACCCGTCGAGTGGGATTTGATCTTCACTCGAAGTAACTTTGTGTCTGTGGAGCGGCTCCGAAGGAGAAGGTGGCAGTCGACCTGCCCCTCGTCGTCCTTGGGACATGGGAAATGTTTCACACTACTTAGGCGAGCGCTGGGCTGCAGCTAAGTCTCCGAGCGGGAGGTTTGCTCTCGCTCGGTAGGATTTCAAACTTAGGCGAGTGCTGACTGCAGCTAAGTCTCTTCGTAGGAGAGCTTAGGCGAGTACTGGACTGGAGCTAAGCCCCCGAGTGGGAGGTTTGCTCTCCACTCGGTAGGATTTTTCAAACTTAGGCGAGTGCTGACTGCAGCTAAGTCTCTTCGTAGGAGAACTTAGGCGAGTGCTGGACTGCAGCTAAGCCCCCGAGTGGGAGGTTTGCTCTCCACTCGGTAGGATTTTTCAAACTTAGGCGAGTGCTGACTGCAGCTAAGTCTCTTCGTAGGAGAACTTAGGCGAGTGCTGGACTGCAGCTAAGCCCCCGAGTGGGAGTTTCTCCACTCGGTAGGATTTTTCAAACTTAGGCGAGTGCTGACTGCAGCTAAGTCTCTCGTAGGAGAACTTAGGCGAGTGCTGGACTGCAGCTAAGCCCCCGAGTGGGAGGTTTGCTCTCCACTCGGTAGGATTTTTTTTGAACTTAGGCGAAACGGGTTCGCGGCTAAGTCAGAGTGCTGACTGCAGCTAAGTCTCTGCGTAAGAGAACTTAGGCGAGTGCTGGACTGCAGCTAAGCCCCCGAGTGGGAGGTTTTCTCTCCACTCGGTAGGATTTTTTTTTTTTTGAACTTAGGCGAAACGGGTTCCCGGTTAAGTCACCCACTGGGGGTTCTCGTATGTAAACAGAAGTGACAACAATCATTGGAACACTCTTGACCTTGATAAAAATGAACTGCGGAAGTTTCTCTTATTACATCTTTATGGGAAGGAACTTAAGTGTAAAAGGGGCGGAGTAGTTCCGCATTCGAAGCTCGAGGCTCGTCGATCTGGCGATCAACATTGAAGAGGTGATACGCTCCATTGTGGAGGACTCTGGTGATGATGAAGGGACCTTCCCAAGTGGGAGCAAGCTTGTGTGGTTTCTGTTGATCCACTCGGAGGACCAAATCTCCTTCTTGGAAGGCTCGACTCTTCACATTCCGGGCGTGGAATCGACGCAAGTCTTGCTGATAAATGGTCGATCTGATCATGGCCATCTCCCTCTCTTCTTCGAGGAGGTCGACTGCATCTTGCCGGGCCTGTTCTGCTTCATCTTCGGTGTAAAGCTTGACTCGGGGTGCGTTGTGAAGAAGATCACTTGGCAGAACCGCTTCGGCTCCATAAACCAGAAAGAATGGAGTTCTTCCAGTCGACCGGTTAGGGGTGGTCCTCAATCCCCACAGAACTGACGGAAGCTCGTCGACCCAAGCACCTGCCGCGTGCTTGAGATCACGCATCAGCCGAGGTTTCAGTCCTTTAAGAATCAGACCATTTGCTCTTTCAGCTTGCCCATTCGACTGAGGATGTGCGACCGACGCGTAGTCGACTCGTGTGCCTTGAGAGGCGCAAAAAACTCTGAACTGGTCCGAATCGAAGTTTGACCCATTGTCGATGATGATGCTATGAGGGACTCCATATCTGAATGTTAGTCCTTTGACGAAACTGATAGCAGTGCCAGCATCGAGGTTCTTGATAGGCTTGGCTTCGATCCATTTGGTGAACTTGTCGACTGCCACAAGCACATGCGTGAACCCGCTCCTGCCTGTTCTCAGTGGACCAACCATGTCCAGTCCCCAGACAGCAAATGGCCAGACGAGAGGAATGGTCTTCAGGGCTGATGCAGGCTTGTGTGACATGTTGGAGTAGAACTGGCAGCCTCCGCACTTGTCGACTATCTCTTTTGCCATCTCATTTGCTCTAGGCCAGAAGAATCCCGCTCGGTATGCTTTAGCCACAATGGTCCGAGAGGACGCATGGTGGCCACAGGTTCCCGAGTGGATATCATCAAGGATTATCCGACCTTCTTCTAGTGTTATGCACTTCTGACCGATTCCAGTCGCGCTTTCTCTATACAACTGCCCCTTTATGACTGTGAAGGCCTTAGATCGGCGGACGATCTGTCGAGCCTCTTCCTCGTCTTCTGGGAGCTCTTTCCTTAGGATATACGCGATGTACGGTATCGTCCAGTTGGGAGTTATTGCCAAGACTTCCATGATTAGGTCGACCATAGCAGGAACTTCGACTTCAGTCGGATCTGTGGCACTTTTTGGTTGTGGGGCTTCTTCTGTGAAAGGATCTTCCTGGACTGACGGCGAGCGGATGTGCTCCAAAAACACATTGCTGGGAATGGCTTCTCGCTTGGAGCCTATCTTTGCCAGGTCATCAGCTGCTTGGTTTTTCAGTCGGGGGATGTGATGAAGCTCTAACCCCTCGAATTTCTTTTCTAGCTTTCTCACTGCATTGCAATAACCAGTCATAGCTGGAATTCTGACGTCCCACTCCTTCATCACCTGATTAACCACCAAATCTGAGTCGCCATAGACCACGAGGCGACGGACGCCGAGTGAAATGGCCATGCGCAACCCATACAAAAGTGCTTCATACTCTGCTTCATTGTTGGAGGAATCGAAGTGAATCTGGAGAACATATCTGAGCTTATCTCCTCGGGGGGAGACTAGAACTACCCCAGCACCGGAACCATTCAGCATCTTAGATCCGTCGAAAAACATGGTCTAGTGCTCCGAGTAAACTTGAGTCAGAAGTTGCTGTTCAATCCACTCGGCGATGAAATCTGCGATTGCTTGGGACTTGATAGCCTTCTTTGCTTCAAACTTGATATCTAAGGGAAGGAGTTCAATTGCCCACTTGGCCACTCGACCAGTTGCATCTCTGTTATGTAGAATCTCTGACAGTGGGGCGTCGCTGACGACTGTAATGGAATGGTCAGAGAAGTAGTGTGCAACCTTCTTCGTGGTCATGTAAATCCCATATACAAGCTTCTGGTAGTGAGGGTATCTTTGTTTTGAAGGGGTCAAAACTTCAGACAGATAATAGACTGGGCGCTGAACTCTGAAGGCCTTTCCTTCTTCTTCCCGCTCGACCGTAAGTACTGTACTGACAACTTGTCCCGTGGCCGCAATGTACAGCAGCAGAGGCTCTTTGCTGATTGGGGCAGCAAGCACCGGCTGGGTGGAGAGCAGAGCTTTGAGTTCTGCAAACGCTGCGTCAGCTTCTGGAGTCCACTCGAACTTGTCAGACTTCTTCATCAGTCGGTAGAGAGGCAATGCCTTTTCACCGAGACGAGAAATGAATCGACTTAAAGCGGCCAAGCATCCTGTAAGCTTTTGGACATCGTGCACGCATACAGGGCGCTTCATCCGGAGTATGGTGCCAATTTTCTCAGGATTGGCGTCGATCCCTCGTTCGGAAACGAGAAAACCGAGTAACTTTCCGCCTGGAACTCCGAATGTGCACTTTGATGGATTGAGCTTGATATCATACCTCCTGAGGTTGGCAAAGGTTTCGGCAAGGTCAGCTCGCAGGTCGGAACCTTTGCGTGACTTGACCACAATATCATCCATGTATGCCTCCACATTCCGACTGATTTGAGTGAGTAAACACTTCTGAATCATTCTCATGAACGTGGCTCCGGTGTTCTTGAGGCCGAACGGCATAGTGACATAACAGAAGCATCCGAATGGGGTGATGAAAGCTGTTTTGATTTCGTCGGGTCCATACAGACGGATCTGATGGTACCCGGAATAAGCATCTAGAAAAGACAATCTCTCGCACCCCGCAGTCGAGTCGACTATTTGGTCGATGCGAGGGAGAGGAAAATGATCTTTTGGGCAGGCCCGATTGATATGTTTGAAATCAATGCACATGCGAAGAGACTTGTCCTTCTTAGGGACCATGACGACATTGGCGAGCCACTCGGAGTGGTAAATTTCTCAGATGAACTCTGCTGCTAAGAGCCGATCCACCTCCTCGCCAATGGCTTGCTTCTTCTGGACGGCGGACCGTCGAAGATGTTCCTTCACAGGCTTGAATTTTGGGTCGACCCGTAGACGGTGCTCAGCCAACCCCCTGGGAACTCCAGGCATGTCGGAGGGTTTCCATGCGAAGATGTCCCAGTTCTCACGGAGGAGCTGGATGAGCGCTTCCTCCTGTACTGATCATGCTGGCCACCACGTCCCTCACGCCTCGGGGGCGATCTCGGGCTGTGAGCTGACTCGACTGTATCTGTTGCGACAGACCGACTGTGGATCCTATTCCGCGACTGAGAGACAGCGGAATTCTGGTCTCCCGCCGCCCGGAGCAATGCTCTGATCTGTAACAAGCCCCTGCCAGCCTCCGACTGGGAGGGCTGAATCGATTCTGCTATACGGGCCGCGGCGGCCAGATTCTGAACTGGGGTTCGATATACCTGCGTCGGCGGGAAGAGCTGGCGTCGACTAGACTCGGGAGCCCGCTGACGCGCTTGCTCGTCGAGTGCTCGCTGGAGATTCTCCAGTCGAGTGCGCTCGGCCAAGTTGGCCAAACGCGCGTCCTCCAAGGCCCGGGCCTCTGGGGTCTCTCAGACGATAGGAGTGCGGAGCGCGTCCATGTTCCGGCGGCGAAGCTCCTCTCGCTGCAATGACGTGAGAGGTTCGGGGAGATACTCGTCGTGGGGATGCGACGGATCGCCCCCACCCGCGCCTCCATCAGTGCGAGGGAAACCAGGGGGATTGTGTGTTCCATCGACCGCCAGAACCTCAGCCGCTGGATCGCTGCTGTCGCACCCGGATGCGGTCTCCACGGAGCCAGTCGACAGATCGAACAGGCCGTAGAGGGATTCGACGGGCTCGATGGCCGCGACTTGCGGGGCTGCCGATTGGCGGGCCACGGCGTGCCTCACCCACCGCTGAAGTCTTGACCGACCGGAGCGCTTGCGCTGGTGGGAGACAGGGCGGGGAGACGATACGGGGGCCGACCCATATTGGGTCGACGGTTGCCGCAGGAGGACGCCACGAACGCATGCGCGGAAATGTGTCGCACCGCGGGCGGGGAGCGCGTCGATGTCGAGCGGTGCCTCCTGAAGCCAGGCGGAGTCGTCGACGATGAAGGTGAGCGCCGAGACGGATCTCGCGTTCCTCCACCAAAACTCCGCAAGAAAACATGATCAAAGGGATCGAGAAAAATCACAACTTCTCCAACTAAGCGCTAAGATTCCGGCCCCACGATGGGCGCCAACTGTCGTGGTTCTAACTCTGACAGTGATGTAGGGGGGTGAGTATGGAGCGGCGAGATCCTAGCTATTGGGAAGTTGTTACACGCGAGCTTTACGAGTTCAGGCCCTTCTCGGAGGAAGTAATAGCCCTACGTCTCGGAGCCCGGAGGCGGTCGACTGGATTATGCGTGTATAGATTACAGGGGTGCGAACCCTTCCTACTGAGGAGGGGGGTGGCTTATATAGAGTTCGCCGACCCCCTCCTGCCCTCAGTAATGCAGGGTTTTAAAGTACATTTAAGATGGGGCGTTACTGGTAACGCCTCTAATAAAGTGTTGTAATGACCATGAAGACTACTTAACAGCTGACCGTTTGCCTACGGAGTGACTGTAGATCTCCTGGCAGTCGAGTGAATAGCTTCATGGTCGAGTGGTAGCTTCTTGGTCGAGTGTCTGGTCTCCCGTCGAGTGAAGTACCTTCAAGTCGATTGATGGGTGATTTCTTCTAGGGATGTCCTTGAGTAGGACTCTTCGGTCAGGTCCGTGTCCCTACCCTAGGTACATGTCTTCATCACTAAGTGCTTAGTTGAACTAGTTGATTTAATAAAACTAGTTTATTTTACTATAGAAGTAGTTTATTTTTAGTAAGAAAATTAATAGAACTAGTTTATTTTACTACGGAAGTAGTTTATATTTAGTAAGAAAATTAATAGAACTGGTTTATATTTTTAGTTAAACGATATTTCCTTTTTTAGAAAGATAATTAAATGATATTTTGGGTTGACTTTAAGTCTGTCGAGTCTCCACCATATATGAGAGGACGATGAATCCCGACTATTGTCGTGGGGGTAGCTTCTCCTTCGTTTCCCGTGTGCCAGACAATTTGTGTAATGCACTCAGGAACGAAAGGAGGAGCCACCATCACCGATGGTCGCAAATGTCAGAGAGGAATCAGTGAGGGAGAATCTCCACCATATATGAGAGGATGAAGAATCCCGACTTTTGTCGTGGGGGTTTCTTCTCCTTCGTTCCCGTGTGCTAGATACTTTGGTGTAATGCACTCGGGAACGAAAGGAGGAGCTACCATCACCGACGGTCGCAAATGTCAGAGAGGAATCAGTGAGGGAGAGTCTCCACCATATATGAGAGGGCAAAGAATCCCGACTTTTGTCGTGGGGGTAGCTTCTCCTTCGTTCCCGTGTGCTAAACAATTTGGTGTAATGCACTTGGGAATGAAAGGAGGAGCTACCATCACCGACGTTCGCAAATTTCAGAGAGGAATCAGTGAGGGATCAGAGTCTCCACCATATATGAGAAGACGAAGAATCCTGACTATTGTCGTGGGGGTAGCTTCTCCTTCATTCCCGTGTGCTAGACAATTTGGTGAAATGCACCCGGGAACGAAAGGAGGAGCTACCATCACCGACGGTCGCAAATGTTAGAGAGGAATCAGTGAGGGATCAGAGTCTCCACCATATATGAGAGGACGAAGAATCCTGGCTGTTGTCGTGGGGGTAGCTTCTCCTTCGTTCCCGTGTGCTAGACAATTTGGTGCAATGCACTCGGGAACGAAAGGAGGAACTACCATCGCCGACGGTCGAATATATACACCACGTGAGCTGAGAATTTTCAAGAAAAGACTCGACAGACCAATAGTCAACCCATGATGAATAATAATGATCTAATTATTTTTTTTTGTAGTACATATATTTAATTGTACAAATTTAATCTTTCAATTATGAACATAGGAAATGTCGTATTCGGACAACAAAAGTCTCCCGAGGGAGTGCGGCTGGTGCAACGACGACCAAGGTCTGTGCAACAGGCCTCACCTAGACCAATATCGGCGCTTTAGCATTAAGCTCCAGGAGACCTTCGATGTTGAAATGGTACGCAACGACGACAAGTGTTTTTTCGTAATTAACTAAGAACGACTTCAACTATTTCAACTTGTAATTTTCATCTTTTACAATTTGACTGGCTTATCCCATGCCATGCAAGACGCTATGTCTTGGAGAGGATGGGTGTTCAAGACCATGAAAGTTTCTAAACGAAGAAAATTCACCTAAGGACCCATCATGGTATGGATTTTGAAGTAAATCTGTACAATTCTTAGAGTGTAACCCATTTTGATTGCCCAAATTAGGAAGCACTTTGCAAGATGTATGTGTTTTGTGAGGATATACTTGTCACCATGGATCTTGTGATCCTGACATCGAGCAAAACAATATGGACATTTGGGTCCTTGTTGATATCCTTCCAATTCTACCGCTATGTGAGTTTCTCAAACATAGTTATTAACTAATTTATATTGTTTATTTCAAAATAGTTGACAGCTTATTTCCATTGACAGCTTATTTTCATTCTTCAAACAATGTGCAGAAGATGGTAGACAAAACCCACTACACTGATGGCTCCAAATTAACTTAGCAGGAGAAAAATCATTTGATCGCATTTTGTACTAGCCTTGAGAATTACAATACCTATTATGATACTCCTCCAAATTATGGTCAATACATGCCACTAGTGCACGTGTTGAACTACGATAACTTCTATGGAGATACCCTGGTAAGATTTTTTACTATTACGACATCCGTTCATCTTTTGCATATTTCTTAAACTAGTACATCATTGCTAACTACGAAGTTATTACTATGTTTTTCAACAGAAAACCCGATGGATTGTGTGCCTCATTTGATGTATCAGAATGGCCGCCTTGATGTTTTGAACATACAGCCAGGTCATCCTACGAATCTCATCTGTCCATACCGGATTTCTAAAACCGGTGAACACATGGTAATCAAAGAATGGAAAAAATGTATGGATAGTCGTAAGGAGGTTCTTGGAAGCAAAAGGAAGCGAAGCCCAAGAATTGGAGACAGGATGATCTCCATTCTCCATAATGGAGAGCTAGGGCCTATATTGTTTTATGCTACTTTACCTTAAAGAGGGTATTTAGGTCCTACCTAATACTGATGATCATGTGCTAAGAACAATTAAGTAGGGTTTGTTCGATGACTATGAGGATGATGATCGTATGACTTGTTATTAATAACGAGTAGAAGTTGTATGATGATGATTAGTAGGACTTGTTATTATGATGATGCATGATACGAGCATGAAGAGTTATTTTATATCAGTGGGTGAAATGAAAATGGATTGGATTGAAGTGAAGGCAACATGTGGTGCATGTCGAAAGTAGTACAAATCCAAACTTGATCAAGTTAGGATTAGTATTACTTTCGACATGCACCACATGTTGCCTTCACTTCAATCTAAGCCATGTTTAGGAATAGCAGTAGCGTTGGTAAACCAAGCACAGAGATAAGAGAGGACACTTCTCTCTATTAGCTAGCTAACATCCTAAATTAACCCCCCAAAACCCCCTAAACCCAGCCCCTTTCGGAAAAAACAAAAACCTCAGCTCCTGCCAGCTGCTGACGCGTGGATGCCTTTTGGTCCCGGTTGGTGCTACCAACCGGGACCAAAGGCCCTCGTGCATGGGCTCACTGCAGCGGCCACGTGGAGGGCCATCTGTCCCGGTTGGTATAAGAACCGGGACTAAAGGTATAGGGCTTTAGTACCGATCCTTTATTCCCGGTTCCCCAACCGGGACAAATGGGCCTTACAAACCGAGACAAATGGCCCTTTTTCTACTAGTGTCGGTGGTATTCTTGTCAGCATCGAGCTTCCCGGCAGCGGGTCTCTTGGCGTCAGTGAACATGGTGACAATGAAGGCGCCGCATGTCGTGGTTCTAACTCTGACAGTGATGTAGGGGACTATGTATGGAGAGGCTAGATCTTAGCTATGGAAGAGTTGTAAGCACACGAGGATTACGAGTTCAGGCCCTTCTCGGAGGAAGTAACAGCCCTACGTCTCGGTGCCCGGAGGCGGTCGACTGAATTATGTGTGTATGAATATCAGGGGTGCGAACCCTTGATACTGAGGAGGGGGTGGCTTATATAGAGTTTGCTAGGACCCTCCAGCCCTCAGTAATGCAGGGTTTAAAGTACATTAAGACTGGGGGTTACTGGTAACGCCCCTAATAAAGTGCTGTGATGACCATAAAAGCTACTTAATGACTGACCGTTTGTGTGCAGGGTGACTTTAGATCTCCTGGCAGTCGAGTGGTTGGATCTTGGTCGAGTGATTGCTTCGTGGTTGAGTGTCTTGAATCCGTCGAGTGGGATACCTCCAAGTCGATTGAAAGGTGACTTCTTCTAGGGATGTCCTTGCGTAGGGTACTTAGGACAGGTCCATGCCCCTACCCTAGGTACATAGCTTCATCATTAGCCCCCGAATGGATCGAGGTTCGAGTGGGGAAGGAGTTGGGGATCTTTCCGACTAGTTCTTCATGTTATATGAACGTCTTGTTTCGGATCAATTGTCACGGATGACGTCGTCAACTTCTTTCAGTCACCTTGATCCATTCTTGGCCTCTTGTCGAGTGAATTTCTTTACTTGTGAAGTTCCGAGTGACGGTGTGAAAGGGATCTTCTGTTTGACGAGTAGTTCTGCGGCCCGCGGATTTTGCGGGATTTGAATTTCGGGAAGTGCGCGGGACGGGGGCGGCCGCAGTAATCGGATGGGATAGGACGGAAGCTCCTTGATCCCCGTGCCACCTTTTTCACCACGTACCACGCGCGCATGTTGTGGGATTTGACGGGATTGCCTGGGCCTACCAGTCAGCCACTCGGAAGCGACCTCTTATAAGCTGCCGGCTCGGGACCCCCGAACAGTGCGCCTTCACTTTTCCCCCTTCCTTCACAAGATCCTCCGCCACCTCCACTCTCACCTTGGTGCCGTAGGTCTGTTCGAGCTTCGCTGGCGACGATGGTGAAGGAGAAGACGTCAGCTCTGGAGCGCGCGAAGAAGGCGGCGGTGCAGGGGAAGGGGAAGAAGTCCGCTCGGGGCGGATCTTCCTCGAGGACTGCTCTGCCCAAGGATTGGATCCAAGGTGACTGGATGCCGTCAGCGATTCGGCAGGATGATCTCGATGATCTGGTCGAGGGGGGATTCATTCCCCACGAGTCTGCGCGTCTCCCGGGGAAAGAAGTCGAACCCCAGCCTCTTGATGGTGAGTGCGTCCTCCTCACCACCCATATCGATCGCGGATTCTCTCTGCCTCCACATCCTTTTTTCCGGAGCTTCTTGAACTTCTTCGGAGCGCAGCTCCATCACTTCACTCCCAATTCTATTGTGTATCTTGCTGCTTTCGTTTCCTTGTGTGAAAACTTCTTGGGTTGCCGCCCCCACTGGGTACTCTTCAAGCACATCTTCACTTGCCGCTCTCAGTCGGTCAAGAAGGCCAAGTCGAGTGATGAACGGACGCAGGTGATCCAGCTGTGCGGGGGCCTGGCGATCCAGATCAGGGGAAAAAGTTCCTTTCCGTCTATCACTTTTCCCGAGTCAGTCCGCGGGTGGCAGTCGACTTGGTTTTACTGTAAAGACCAGGTGACCCCAGGACAGTCGACTGGGCTTCCCCCTTTTTCTCAGAATCGAGCGCAAAAACCTGCCTCTTTGAAAGTGACGCCGGAGGAAAAGGCGCAAGTCAAGGTGCTGGTCGGTCGAGTGGTTCAGCTTGTCCGCGACGGTGTGACTGGCATGGACTTGTTGGAAGTCTTCCTTCGGAGGCGCATCCAACCGCTTCAGGCTCGTGACCACCCGATGTGGCTGTACTCGGGTCTCGAAGACACCACTCGGATTCACCCAGAGGAGGTCACTGACGAGATGTTGGAAGGGTGGCTGTCGAGTATCACAGGGAACAAGGACAACCCCCGAGGAGCCAGGAGGATTCCTCCACTCGACCAAACATACGAAGTGGACAAGGTCTGACCTTGCGTTTCCGACTGTGATCTTGCTTTCTTTATTTGTTCTCTTTGGATCAGTCGATTGACTTTTGTCCTGTTTGCTGTCCTCTAGGCCATTGCTGAGATGTACTCGGCACACAATGGCGCACAGGAGCAGGCCGAGGAAGGAGAGGCGAGCGGAGGCGAAAGTGGAGATGAGAGAGAAGAGTGGGAATCTGACGGCGAAGGAGAGGGGGATGACGACGACGACTCCGGTGAAGAGGAGGAGGAAGAAGTCGAACCTCCCCGCTCGGAACGGCAATCCAAGCTTACACACGACCCTGCGCGGGAACGTGGTAAGGCGACTGTCCCTGTTGGGCAGTCGTCGAAGCACCCTCGGACCTCATCTCCAGCGCCGACAGAAAAAGCTCCCAAGCACCCGCTCGCGACGCCGTCCAAGGCACCCAAGGCTCTTCCCAAGATGAAGATGACTGTCCCCACCATTTCTGGGTAATAGTAGAATTTGTTTTCCTTTGTTGAACGTGACGGACTCTTGGTCGACTCATTGAATAAGCTGACTGACTTTCAAAATTTGCAGTGCTGCCACCTCGGAGATCTCCGCCAAGGACGATGATCAAGAGATGGAAGACGCTGTTACCTCCAACCCCGGTACGATTACTAATGCTCTGCTTTTAGTCGACTGACGATTTCTTATAATTCCGGTCGATTGGATTTTTCTTGTAGCTCCTCCTCATGTCATTGACCTCCCTGATGATGACGACGAAGCGCCGCTGAGGGCGCGAAGGAACAGGAGGGCGCCGGCTGGCAAGACCCCACAAAGCACTCCGGCGCCTGAGGCTGTAGTCCGGGAGGGTGGTGATACCACTCGGGCTTCTGTGACCTTCGCTAAACCTCTGACGAGTGTCCGGCCTTCGACGTCGACTGCAAATCCGCCTTCGCTTTTTGCCACACACCACGTCCCTGAGGACCAAGTGGGTGCCGCTAAAGAGGCTATACGCTAGGCGGGGATCATGATGGAGCAAGTGAAGGTGGTTCGGGAAGCCAGCCAAGCAGCTTATGACGCGAGTTCAGCTCTTCAGAGCAACGTCCAGGTCAGTCGATTCACCGCTTGTTCTGTTAGGGTAAGCTATCTAAAGAATCTCTTTTCCGAAGATCTTTATATCTGTACACCCACTGGGTGTGTCTACTAATCTTTTTGACGAGTGGGGGCACGCTAAGTGCACCCACTGGGTGTAGTCCCCGAGACTACGGTGGACTGCTGGCAGTCGACTATAGTCTTTATATTGTGTTGCTTTAGTTGAACTTCTTCACTCGGTCTGGTCAGGCCATGCCGAATGGAACTGTACACGGTAGACTGCGGGCAGTCGATTTTTTTTGGTCGAACCAGTGGGGGCACGCGGAGTGCACCCACTGGGTGTAGTCCCCGAGACTACTGTCGAATGTTTTTGATTCGGCTGTAGTCTTAGAAACGCCATCATTGTCTCTTGGTTACTCGGAAGCAACTTATCTTGGATGTCTGCCGACTGATTTTTTGCAGAAATCCTGCGAACTTGTGGCTCGCTACACTGAGTTGGAGAACAAACAGATCCAGCTGAACCTTGACTTGAAGCTTGCTCAGGAGAACTTGCAGAAGGCGATGGACGAAGCAAAAGGTATGGCTGGTGAGCTTTTGTCGACTGTCCTTTCTTTCTGGCCATCCTCGATGTTGGTCTCACTTGCTGTTTCGCAGACAAAATGGAGGAGGCTCTGAAGAAGAAGGATCAAGACCTTGCCGAAGCGCAGAAGGAGGCCCTGAACAAAACGAAGCTTGCTGAAGAAAAACTGGCTTCAGGTGGTACTCTTGAAAAGGAAAACTCCAGGCTGAAAACTGCTCTCGATGCGGCTAATCGAGAGGTCAGCCATCTGAAGAATGGCAATATAGCTCTGAATGACAAGGAAAGTGAACTGGCGGGGAAGAGGAACGATCTGGAGGCTTATCTCGGTGGACTCGCCAGGAAGCTGTTCGTCATGCTCGAGGGTAATTACTCTGGCCCGACTGACTTGCAGTTACCAAACCTGCATAGAGCCACTGACTTATCCTTGAATTGTGTTTACAGAATTCTGCCAGAACTTCGAAGAGGAGACCAGTCGAGTGGAGACAGACTTGGACCCCATCAATTCACCAGTGAAGGACGAGGCTGCTATGAACGTGCTCCGACTGGAATCTCGTGTTGCCGGCGTTGTTGACTATCTTGCTTGGTTGAAGGTTGCGATGTCGCGGATCGACACGTCGCTCTGGCCTAGGACGACGCTTCAGAATGACCTCGAGTCCCTGATAACTCGACTAAATGAAGTCCCAGGTCGAGTGGCGGAATGGAAGAAATCTTCTGCTAGATGTGGCGCTGACGTCGCTCTGTCTCTGGTCCGTGTCCAATGCAAGGAGTCTCGAGAAGAAAAGTTGGCCTCCATCCAAGTTGCCCATACCAGGAAGCACAACTTTCAAGACTTCAAGGAGACTTTCATTGCTGCTGCCACTCGCATTGCAGACGGGATCGACTTGGACGAGTTCGTCGCCCCTTCCAGTCCTCCGCCTGAGGAATAAAAACTTTTATGCTTCACTTTGAATTTGCCTCGGAATGCCGAGTGGATTTTGTAACCGTTAAACTCTGTCGAGCTGGAGGCTCGAGTACTTTGATCTGCGGTCTAGGACCTTTGGATCTTATCTAAACTTGATTTATCATTGAATATCTTCATGAATTATCTGTCGAGTGGAACTTGTTCTTCACTCGAAATAACTTTGTATTTGTGGTGCAGCTCCGAAGGAGAAGGTAGCAGTCGATTTGCACCTCGTCGTCCTTGCGGATTGGGATGTGTTCCGTACTTAGGCGAGCACTGGGCTGCAGCTAAGCCCCCGAGTGGAAGGTCTGCTCTCCACTCGGTAGGATTTTAAAAACTTAGGCGAATACTGGACTGCAGCTAAGCCCCCGAGTGGGAGGTCTGCTCTCCACTCGGTAGGATTTTTTCAAACTTAGGCGAGTACTGGACTGCAGCTAAGCCCCCGAGTGGGAGGTCTGCTCTCCACTCGGTAGGATTTTTTCAAACTTAGGCGAGTACTGGACTGCAGCTAAGCCCCCGAGTGGGAGGTCTGCTCTTCACTCGGTAGGATTTTTTCAAACTTAGGCGAGTACTGGACTGCAGGTAAGCCCTCGAGTGGGAGGTCTGCTCTCCACTCGGTAGGATTTTTTCAAACTTAGGCGAGTACTGGACCGCAGCTAAGCCCCTGAGTGGGAGGTCTACTCTCCACTCGGTAGGATTTTTTCAAACTTAGGCGAGTACTGGACTGCAGCTAAGCCCCCGAGTGGGAGGTCTGCTCTCCACTCGGTAGGATTTTTTCAAACGTAGGCGAGTACTAGACTGCAGCTAGCCCCCGAGTGGGAGTCTGGCTCACCACTCGGTAGGATTTTTAAACACTTAGGCGAGCACTGGGCTGCAGCTAAGCCTCCGAGTGGGAGGTTTGCTCTCCACTCGGTAGGATTTTTAAACACTTAGGCGAGCACTGGGCTGCAGCTAAGCCTCCGAGTGGGAGTCTGGCTCACCACTCGATAGGATTTTTAAACACTTAGGCAAGCACTGGGCTGCAGCTAAGCCTCCGAGTGGGAGTCTGGCTCGCCACTCGGTAGGATTTTCAAAGGCGACCGATGCGTAGTCGACTCGTGTGCCTTGAGAGGCGCAAAAAGCTCTGAACTTGTCTGAATCAAAGTTTGACCCATTGTCGGTGATGATGCTATGCGGGACTCCATATCTGAATGTTAACTCCCTGACGAAACTGATAGCAGTGCAAGCATCAAGATTCTTGATAGGCTTAGCTTCAATCCATTTGGTAAACTTGTCGACTGCCACAAGCACATGTGTGAAACCGCTCCTGCCTGTTCTCAATGGGCCAACCATGTCCAGTCCCCAAACAGCGAAGGGCCAGACGAGTGAAATGGTCTTCAGGGCTGATGCAGGCTTGTGCGACATGTTGGAGTAGAACTGGCACCCTTCACACTTGTCGACTATCTCTTTTGCCATTCCATTCGCTCTTGGCCAGTAAAATCCCGCTCGGTATGCTTTAGCCACAATGGTCCGAGAGGACGCATGATGACCACAGGTCCCCGAGTGGATATCATCAAGGATTATCTGACCTTCTTCTGGTGTTATACACTTATGACCGACTCCAGTCGCGCTTTCTCTATACAACTGTCCCTTTATGACCGTAAAGGCCTTGGATCGACGAACGATCTGTCGAGCCTCTTCTTCGTCCTTCGGGAGTTTCTTTCTTAGGATATACGCGATGTACGGTATCGTCCAGTCGGGAGTTATTGCCAAGACTTCCATGATTAGGTCGACCATAGCAGGAACTTCGACTTCAGTCGAATCTGTGGCACTTTTTGGTTGTGGGGCTTCTTCTGTGAAAGGATCTTCCTGGACTGACGGCGAGCGGATGTGGTCCAAAAACACATTGCTGGGAATGGCTTCTCGCTTGGAGCCTATCTTTGCCAGGTCATCAGCTGCTTGGTTTTTCAGTCGGGGGATGTGATGAAGCTCTAACCCCTCGAATTTCTTTTCTAGCTTTCTCACTGCATTGCAATAACCAGTCATAGCTGGACTTCTGACGTCCCACTCCTTCATCACCTGATTAACCACCAAATCTGAGTCGCCATAGACCATGAGGTGACGGACGCCGAGTGAAATGGCCATGCGCAACCCATACAAAAGTGCTTCATATTCCGCTTCGTTATTGGAGGAATCGAAGAGAATCTGCAGAACATATCTGAGCTTATCTCCTCGGGGGAAAACCAATACTACCCCAGCACCGGAACCATTCAGCATCTTAGATCCATCGAAGAACATGGTCCAGTGCTCCGAGTGAACTTGAGTCGGAAGTTGCTGTTCGATCCACTCGGCGACGAAATCTGCAATTGCTTGGGACTTGATAGCTTTCTTTGCCTCAAACTTGATATCTAGGGGAAGAAGTTCAATCGCCCATTTGGCCACTCGACCAGTTGCATCTCTGTTGTGCAAAATCTCTGATAGTGGAGCGTCGCTGACAACTGTAATGGAATGATCAGGGAAGTAATGTGCAACCTTCTTCGTGGTCATATAAATCCCATATACAAGCTTCTGGTAATGAGGATATCTTTACTTTGAAGGAGTCAAAACTTCAGAAACATAATATACTGGGCGCTGAACTTTGAAGGCCTTTCCTTCTTCTTCCCGCTCGATCGTAAGTACTGTACTGACAACTTGTCCTGTGGCTGCAATGTAAAGCAGCAAAGGCTCCTTGCTGATTGGGGCAGCAAGCACCGGCTGGGTGGAGAGTAGAGCTTTGAGCTCTGTAAACGCTGCATCAGCTTCTGGAGTCCACTCGAACTTGTCGGACTTCTTCATCAGTCGGTAGAGAGGCAATGCATTTTCACCGAGGCGAGAGATGAATCGACTTAAAGCGGCCAAGCATCCTGTAAGCTTCTGGATGTCATGCACACGCACAGGACGTTTCATCCGGAGTACAGTACCAATTTTTTCAGGATTGGCATCGATCCCCCGTTCGGAAACGAGAAAACCGAGTAACTTCCCACCTGGAACTCTGAATGTGCACTTTGACGGATTGAGCTTGATATCATACCTCCTGAGGTTGGCAAAGGTTTCAGCAAGGTCAGTCAGCAGGTCGGAACCCTTCCGTGACTTGACCACAATATCATCCATGTATGCCTCCACATTCCGACTGATTTGAGTGAGCAAACACTTCTGAATCATCCTCATGAACGTGGCTCCGGCATCCTTGAGGCCGAACGGCATGGTGACATAACAGAAGCACCCGAATGGAGTGATGAAAGCTGTTTTGATCTCGTCGGGTCCGTACAGACGGATCTGATGGTACCCGGAATAGGCGTCTAGAAAAGACAAACGCTCACATCACGCAGTCGAGTCGACTATCTGGTCGATGCGGGGGAGAGGAAAATGATCTTTCGGGCAGGCCCGATTGATATGCTTGAAATCAATGCACATGCGAAGTGACTTGTCCTTCTTGGGGACCATGACAACATTGGCGAGCCACTCGGAGTGGTAAATTTCTTGGATGAACTCCGCTGCTAAGAGCCGAGCCACCTCCTCGCCAATGGCCTTCCTCTTCTGGATGGCGGACCGTCGAAGATGTTCTTTCACAGGTTTAAATTTTGGGTCGACTCGTAGACGGTGCTCAGCCAGCCCCCTGGGAACTCCAGGCATGTCAGCAGGCTTCCATGCGAAGATGTCCCAGTTCTCACGGAGGAACTGGATGAGCGCTTCTTCCTATTTGGAGTCGACCATCGTTGAGATGTGAGTCAGAGCAGCATTTGGATCGGTCGGGTGAATGTGAACTGCCTTCGTTTCGCCGGACGACTGAAAAGCTGATTCTGAAGCAGGCTTCTTAGCTCGTAGCAACTCACTCGGATCTGCAGTCTTCTGATACTCTTGCAGCTCGACCACTGCCATCTGAGCGTCAGCAATCTTTGAGCCTTTCTGAAAACACTCTTCTGCTTTCTTCCGATTGCCTGTAACAGTGATCACACCTTTGGGACTAGGCATCTTCAATTTGAGATACACATAACATGGTCGAGCCATGAAGCGTGCATAAGCTGGCCTGCCCAAAATAGCGTGATAAGCACTTTGGAAATCCACAACTTCGAATGTCAACTTTTCCTTGCGGTAATTCTTGGAATCACCGAAAACCACATCAAGAGCAATTTGGACGAGTGACTCGGCTTTCTTCCCAGGAATGACTCCATGGAAACTCATGTTACTGATACTGAGCCTGGACATCGGAATGCCCATCCCTTTCAATGTTTCTGCATACAGTATGCTCAAACCGCTGCCTCCATCCATCAGGACTTTGGTCAGTCGAGTGCCTTCGACAACTGGGTCGACCACCAGAGCTTGCCTCCCAGGGGTGGCAATGTGCGTAGGGTGATCAGACTGGTCGAATGTGATGGCAGTCTGGGACCACTTCAGATAATTGGGTGTTGCCGGAGCAACCATATTTACCTCACGGTTAATAACCTTCGGTCGACTTTTGCTCTCAACATCAGCAAAAATCATCAGGGTGGAATTGACCTGGGGGTACCCATCGTCACTATCTTCCTTGTCCTCAACTTTGTCCGACTCCTTTTCCTTATCTTTGGACTGCTTGCCCTGAAACTCCTGGATCAGAAGCCGACATTGTCGAGTGGTATGCTTTGGGTAAATGAGTTTACCCTCTTCATCTTTCTTGGTGTGGATGTGACACGGTAGATCCAAAACATCATTTCCATCTTGATCTTTAACTTTCTTGGGGTTCCAAGGTCCTTTGGGTTTTCCCTTAAATTTTCCCTGGGTTACGGCCAGGGCCTCCCCAGGAGCGGCTGGCTCGGCTTTCCGCTTCTGTTTCCGACTGGAATTTCCTCCGGTTTCCTGGGCGACTGCTTTATGCTTGCCACTCCGGAGTCGATCCTCATCTTCACCATTAGCGTATTTGGTGGCAATCTCCATCATCCGATTCAAAGACATCTCTCTGGTTCGACCGAACTTCAGATTCAATTCTCTATACTTAACGCCTTCTTTAAAGGCATAAACTGCTTGATGATCTGGTACATTTTCAACTGTGTGATGTAATGTGATCCACCTCTGGATGTAATCCCTCAGAGTTTCATTCGGTTTCTGCATGCAAGACCTCAATTCCGTAAGGCCTGCAGGTCGCTTGCATGTTCCTTCAAATGTGGTGACAAACACTCGGGAGAGATCCTCCCAAGTGTAAATGCTGCTGGGTGCTAACTGATTCAGCCACGCTCTGGCCGAGCCTTCTAACATGAGAGGCAAGTGCTTCATGGCTACCTCATCATTCCCACCGCCAATCTGGACAGCCACCCGGTAATCTTCGAGCCAAGTATCGGGCTTGGACTCACCGGTGAACTTACTAACTCCAGTCGCCAACCTGAAGTTGGGAGGAATTACAGCGGCTCTGATGGCTCGACTGAAACACTCCGGCCCTGAAACATATACTCTGCTACTGGTAGGCGCATCTCTGTCGTGGCCTTCTCGGTGAGCTCTATTCCTGTCGACCAAACCTTGAACGAGAATGGACCTCGCATCAAAGCCTGGTTCCCTGGGGTCGACTGGAATTCTCCGCCCAACACTATGAGGGCGTCTGTCATCCTACTGTCGAGGCACATATGATCCACTCCTCGGGGGAGGGGTTGGCACTCGACGTCGATCATCATGATCGAATCGGTGATCATACTGCTCATTCCTTCTGTACTAATCACGCCGGTCTCCACGTCCCTCACGCCTCGGAGGCGATCTTGGGCTGTGAGCCGACTGGACTGTATCCGCTGCAACGGATCGACTGTGGATCCTGTTCCGCGACTTAGAAACAGCAGAATTCTGGTCTCCCGCTGCCCGGAGCAATGCTCTGATTTGCAACAAGCCTCTGCCAGCCTCTGACTGGGAGGGCTGAATCGACTCTGCTATACGGGCCGTAGCCGCCAAATTCTGAATCGGAGTATGATATACCTGCGGGGGCGGAAAGAGTTGACGTCGACTGGATTCTGGAGCCCGTTGACGCGCTCGCTCATCGAGTATTCGCTGGAGATTCTCCAGTCGAGTGCGCTCGGCCAAGTTAGCCAAGTGCGCGTCCTCCAAGGCTCGGGCCTTGGGGGTTTCTCCAACGATAGGAGTGTGGAGGGCATCCATGTTCCAGCGGCGAAGCTCCTCCCGCTGCAATGACGTGAGAGGCTCGGGGAGATACTCCTCGTGAGGACGCGACGGGTCGCCCCCATCCGCGCCTCCATCAGCGCGGGGGAAACCGGGAGGACTGCGTGGCCCATCGATCACCAGAACCTCTGCAGCTGGGTCACTACTGTCGCATTCGGATGCGGTCTCTGCGGAGCCAGTCGAACAGGCCGTAGAGGGATTCGTCGGGCTCGATTGCCGTGACTTGTGGGGTGGCCGACTAGCGGGCCACCGCATGTCTCACCCACCTCTGAAGCCTTGACCGACCGGAGTGCTTGCTGAAGGAAATATGCCCTAGAGGCAATAATAAAGTTATTATTTATTTCCTTATATCATGATAAATGTTTATTATTCGTGCTAGAATTGTATTAACCGGAAACATAATACATGTGTGAATACATAGACAAACAGAGTGTCACTAGTATGCCTCTACTTGACTAGCTCGTTAATCAAAGATGGTTATGTTTCCTAACCATGAACAAAGAGTTGTTATTTGATTAACGAGGTCACATCATTAGTTGAATGATCTGATTGACATGACCCATTCCATTAGCTTAGCACCCGATCGTTTAGTATGTTGCTATTGCTTTCTTCATGACTTATACATGTTCCTATGACTATGAGATTATGCAACTCCCGTTTGCCGGAGGAACACTTTGTGTGCTACCAAACGTCACAACGTAAATGGGTGATTATAAAGGAGCTCTACAGGTGTCTCCAATGGTAGATGTTGGGTTGGCGTATTTCGAGAATAGGATTTGTCACTCCGATTGTCGGAGAGGTATCTCTTGGCCCTCTTGGTAATGCACATCACATAAGCCTTGCAAGCATTGCAACTAATGAGTTAGTTGCGGGATGATGTATTATGGAACGAGTAAAGAGACTTGCCAGTAACGAGATTGAACTAGGTATTGGATACCAACGATCGAATCTCGGGCAAGTAACATACCGATGACAAAGGGAACAACGTATGTTGTTATGCGGTCTGACCGATAAAGATCTTCGTAGAATATGTAGGAGCCAATATGGGCAACCAGGTCCTGCTATTGGTTATTGACCGGAGATGTGTCTCAGTCATGTCTACATTATTCTCGAACCGTAGGGTCCGCACGCTTAACGTTACGATGACAGTTATTATGAGTTTATGCATTTTGATGTACCGAAGTTAGTTCGGAGTCCCGGATGTGATCACGTACATGACGAGGAGTCTCGAAATGGTCGAGACATAAAGATTGATATATTGGAAGCCTATTTTTGGATATCGGAAGTGTTCTAGGTGAAATCGGGATTTTACCGGAGTACCGGGAGGTTACCAGAACCCCCCGGGAGCTATATGGGCCTTAGTGGGCTTTAGTGGAAAGGAGAAGGGGGCAGCCCAAGGTGGGCCGCGCGCCTCCCCCCTCCCCTGGTCCTATTAGGACTAGGAGAGGTGGCCGGCCCCCTCTCTCTCTTTCCCCCCTAAAGGAATCCTATTCCAACTAGGATTGGGGGAGGAATCCTACTCCCAAAGGGAGTAGGACTCCCTTGGCGCGCCCTCCATGGCCGGCCGCCCCCTCCCCCTTGGATCCTTTATATACGGAGGCAAGGGGCACCCCTAGACACACAAGTTGATCCTTGAGATCGTTCCTTAGCCGTGTGCGGTGCCCCCTGCCACCATATTCCACCTCGATCATATTGTAGCGGTGCTTAGGCGAAGCCCTGCGACAGTAGAACATCAAGATCGTCACCACGCCGTCGTGCTGACGAAACTCTTCCCCGACGCTTTGCTGGATCGGAGCCCGGGGATTGTCATCGAGCTGTACGTGTGCTAAGAACTCGGAGGTGCCGGAGTAACGGTGCTTGGATCGGTCAGATCGGGAAGATGTACGACTACTTCCTCTACGTTGCGCCAACGCTTCCGCAGTCGGTCTGCGTGGGTACGTAGAAAACACTCTCCCCTCTCATTGCTGTGCATCACCATGATCTTGCGTGTGCGTAGGAAAATTTTTGAAATTACTACGTTACCCAACACTTGCGCCGGCGAGAAATAGGGCGGGGAGATGCCACAGGAGCCGACCGATACTGGGTCGACGGCTGCCGCAGGAGGACACCACGGACGCATGCGCGAAAGTGCGTCGCCCCGTGGACGGGGAGCGCGTCGACGTCGAGTGGAGCCTCCTGAAGCCAAGCGGAGTCGTCGGCGATGAACGTGAGCGCGCCGAGACGGATCTCGCGGCCCTCCACCAAAGCTCCGCCTGAAACCATGATCAAAGAGATCGGAAAAAATTGCAACTTCTCCAACTAGGCGCTAAGACTCCTAGCCCCACGGTGGGCGCCAACTGTCGTGGTTCTAACTCTGACAGTGATGTAGGGGGGTATGTATGGAGAGGCTAGATCTTAGCTATGCAGGAGTTGTAAGCACACGAGGATTACGAGTTCAGGCCCTTCTCGGAGGAAGTAACAGCCCTATGTCTCGGTGCCCGGAGGTGGTCGACTGAATTATGTGTGTACGAATAACAGGGGTGCGAACCCTTGATACTGAGGAGGGGGTGGCTTATATAGAGTTCGCCAGGCCCTTCCAGCCCTCAGTAATGCAGGGTTTAAAGTACATTAAGACTGGGGGTTACTGGTAACGCCCCTAATAAAGTGCTATGATGACCATAAAAGCTACTTAATGACCGACCGTTTGCGTGTAGGGTGACTTTAGATCTCCTGACAGTCGAGTGGTTGGATCTTGGTCGAGTGATTGCTTCGTGGTCGAGTGTCTTGAATCCGTCAAGTGGGATACCTCCAAGTCGATTGAAAGGTGACTTCTTCTAGGGATGTCCTTGGGTAGGGTACTTAGGACAGGTCCATGCCCCTACCCTAGGTACATAGCTTCATCACCGCAGGTGTACACAAAGTAGTTGATGTAGACGAATGGTGGCGAGCAGTTGCGTAGGAGATGTTCCACAAAAACCTAATCGCCCCTCTGTCGTACATGATCTCAAGAGGCGGGGTTTCGGAGGCCTGCTCTCCTGTACAACAATGTACACGGTGGACATGTTTGGATCTCTGGTGTCAACTACTAGGAGTAGAACGATGGTGGGCAGTGTCATGGAGGTAGAACAGATGCGATCTATTCTTGGGATGGACCCGCATCTGAGTCGGCAACAACCCATGATATGACGTCTTAGATCGTGTCTCATCTGTTAAGGACCCTCCGTTCCTGACTGGCAAAAATTAAGCGCAAGCGCGCGAATGACATAAGTTTGAGATCAACTCTGCTCATTCATGAAACACGACGCACACGCGAGGCGTGAGGGCGGCAGAGAGGGAGCGTGAGGGAACCACTTCTCTTCTCAATCTCCAATAGCATGTGGAAGAGAATTTCTTATAAGGAGATCCAACTCTTCATCCACTAGCGGGGTGGTACTAAACTTGCCACCGCCCTTTTTTCGAGAAACAACTTCTCGGCACCTTTTTTTGAAAAGGAGGATAACCCCCGGCCTCTGCATTCGAAAGATGCATGTGGCCATATTATTAAAGCAGTTGCAGCAAAAAAAATAAGGTATGGTATCCGAGTACAGCTCGGAAAAGGAGCAAAAAAAGGCTAAGAAAGGTAAACATAGCCACAACCGGCAGGACAATAGGACATAGTAACTACACTCCTATCCTATTATGCGACCGCCATCCAAATAGGTTGAAGATAGCTCGTGCTACCATCTCCCATCGATTGTACCCAGTAGCCAAATGTTCCCTGGAGTCCATAGGAGTGGGTAACAACCACGTACGGATCCATGCCATAGCTCTGAAAATAACCTGCAAGAAATTTAAAATACTTTGTCTGTTAAAAATTATATCGTTCCTACAGTTTCATATAGCCCAAAGTAGTGCACATATTCCAATCCGAATACATGACGCAATACTAGGTTACACTCCAGTTAGCCACGTCCCAAGCAACACATCTATGCTAACTGGAGGAATAATGTTAAAGGCTATATGAATGGTTCGCCGAAGTAACTTCGTGAGAGGGCAATCTATGAAGAGGTGTTGTATTGTTTCGTCTTGATCACGAAAACAACAATGTGCACTACCTACCCATCGTTGATTTAGAAGATTATCTTTGGTGAGGATCACCCGCTTATGCACAAACCACATGAATATTTCGATTCGCAAGGGAACCTTAACTTTCTATATATGTATCGATCTAGGGATTAGGCCAGAATTAATGAGATCCAAGTACATGGATTTAACCGAGAACACTCCATTGCCCGTTAACTTCTAGCGAAAGGAATCTGGTTGGTCTAAGAGTTGAACATCCAACAACCTCCACACCAACTGTAGCCAGGAATTCCATCGTTCCCCGACCAAAGATCTCCTGAACTGGATATTCAAACGCACCGTCTGTAATATTGTTGCCACTTAATCCTTCTTATGTTGCACAATATTATATAAAGAGGGATACTGTAGGGCCAGGAGCGTCTCTTCTAACCATGTATCCTCCCAAAACCTTGTTGTCGTTCCGTCCCCAACAATGAATTTTTCCCTATGAAAAAAGGTCTCTTTCGTTCTCATGAGTCCCTTCGAAAATGGCGAATCATTAGGTCTTACGGTTACCTGAGCTGGGGTTTTAGAGTGTAAATATTTGTTCATTAAAATTTGTGCCCACATGCCATACATTCTACGGATAGCCTATATAGCCATTTTCTTAGTAGGCATTTATTTTTAACCTTGAGGTTCTCAATCCCAAGACCCCCCTGGTCTTTGGGTCAACAAATGATATCCCATCCTGCCAAGTGATATTTTTCCTTAAGCTCATCTGATTGCCAGAAAAAATGAGATCGATAGAAGTCTAGCCTCTTCCGTACCCTTTTAGATACCTCAAAGAAAGATAGAAGGAACATCGGCATACTAGTAGTACTGAGTTGATCAGCACTAGTCGACCTCCATACGACATAAGCTTACCCTTCTAGCAGTCTAGTCTTTTTTCAAATCCATCTTTGATGCATTTCCATTATTTGTTAGTTAGTTTCCGATGATGAATTGGTATACCCAATTAGCTAAATGGTAGGGATCCCAGTTCACAGCCAAATAATTGTCCTCTGGTGGCAGCAACATCGATTGCAATTGCACCCCATGCACCATCCTGAACTTACTGAGTTCCCGGGGGATGCGAGGACGCGTTCGAGCACTTGGGGAGAGGTCCTGAGGTCCGACTAGTTATTGTACGAATGGACGCACGTCTTCTTGTGTGCATTCTATGTTACTTATGTAGGAAACTTATGCGTGTAGGAAGAAAAAATGTAGACGCACCAAAATTGTTACAGAAAACAGTTTAGTTGAGTTTGAATGAAAACGTGAAAACAATTCTTATGTCTTGGACTTGCGTAGTTTCTCGACTCGCGTTTTTACCTTGTTTAGGATTATGTCATCCTTCATGAGCTGTAAGAGTCTTGGGCCGCTCGCGGTCGCCTGACTCCTCTTTGATGGTTGCCGGTGTCGGGTTTGTCTTCAGCCTAACCCACGGAGGTTCTGATAGGTAGACCATGGGCCACTACAAGGATCTAGGTCTATTGCAACAAAAGCGTTCGTTGCAATAAGTTCTCAATTGTCGCAATAGGTACCTATTGCCACGACGTGGTGTTCGTTGGCAACTGTTGCGACAGGACACATGGTAATAGGTTATTGCCACAAAAAATTAAATGTGGCAAGAAAGCATGCTATTGCAACACCCATGTGACAAGTTGCCACAATTTTCCTCGTGGCATCACGCACATGATGCCACAATTTGGTTTGCGGCAATAGTTTAACGCAACAGGTAGAAGCGTGGCGATTTGGCTATTTGTGGCTATAGGCATTTGTGGTAATAACCTATGGCAACGACTCTCCAGACATGGTAATACAAAATTGTAACCTACTGATTTTGGTGGTAATAAATAGTTGTCACAATGGACAAAATGTTCGTGGCGAGAGGCTGTTGCGACAATATGAACTTTTCGTGGCAAACGGACTATCTCAACAAAACTGAATTCCGTGGCGACGAGTAGTTATCTCACCACACCGACTGTTTTGTGGTGATAAGTTATTGCGACAATATGAAGTATTGCGTCGCAACAGCATAGCGCAACAAAACAGGTACGCATGGCGATTAAGATTTGACACAACCCTACAATTTTTCGTGGTGGCAACATGTTGCAACCAAAAGTAGGTTGTGGTAATAGCCTACTACAACTGTAAAAAAAATATACTGGCATCCAATTACATGTTTCAAATGATGCATATATGATGTAGATTCATAAAATATCAAAGTTTGCATAGCCAATATCCATCAAATGAAACTGAAATATAATTTAGCACGCATTCAACATATTGAATGTGCCATCATAATCAAGAGCGATGACTAAATTGTCCATGGTCCAGAGTCCATTCCAGTTAAATCTTTGTATCCTGTTATGAAGAGATAAAAAAATTTATTTAGCTCAAGTTAGAAAATACTTAGTCAGGAAAATAAAGAAGCAATAGAAGATATAACCACTGTCATGACAATTGTATAATTACTATATTCGTGCATGCATGGGTACCTTCCCGCCCAATTGTTATGACCACAGCAGCTAGCAAGCAAATGCCTGTGCCTGATGTACTACTCCATCAACAATTAGGTGATGTGCAAAAAAATTGAATAATTTCACAAAAGATTTTGTAGTTGAAACACAAGAATAATTACCTAATTTAATCAAACAACTAAACTTCTCCGAAACAACTACATGCTTGCGCAAGTTCACAATTTCTAATGGTGAGAAAACGGTTCTATTTCTAGCTTCCCTATTGTATGTGCTTCAACAACAAAAAAAGTACAGTAGTGCAAGCAAGTAGACAATTATGAAGGTCATTTACGTATCAAATAAAGGTCAACATGAAGACAAACCAAGCTTGTGACTTACCATTGCTCGAAACATTCAAGAATTCATTGTTGCGGCTTGTATGAGCGTATTTGGAGCAATTACATTGTGCCTTGTACCTAGAGTCCCAGTAGTACTAGTGGTCTGTAAAAGAGTAATTTGCAAGTTTGGATTACTAATTTCGTTGCTAGTCCTTTTCTTAGGCGTCTGCAAAGAGAAGTGCACTTTTAGCAATGGAAGTAAGCAAATAAATCACCTGATGTGTTTGCGTCTGTTGGTTCCCGTCTATTGGGACAACTGCGCAAACTTTTCCATCATGTTTTTCTCAAACTCCAGTATTGATCTTCGCTCCTCTTCCAACAATGTTTCCCTTTCAGCACGCTCTTCTTTTAACCTCTCCTCAAGGTTTTCTCTCTCAGCACACTCCAAGTTAATCCTCACTTGTGTGCTTTCACATTCAGCTTGTTACTGATCTTGTAATTTGGTGATCTGATGGCTGAGCTCAGAGTTTACCTTTTGGGTCTATGCAGTAGCACGAGCTTGCTCTTCAAACTAGGACTTAATCCTTTCAGAACCACTTGGTGGTTTGGCCATGTATCCATACCCACGACCACGAGGCTGCGAAGACTTGCATTGTAGAGTGTCTTTATATGCGGTCTGCAAAATATTGTTTCTATGTTCACTTGAAACTGGACCTTGAGTTTCATTTTCTTTGTTTTGAACCTCTTGACATGCTTTGTCCTAAATACGAAAATTACACTCCCATCAGATGAGGAAGCATCCAGGATGCACAACACTAAAGAACTAGAGAATAACCAAAGTCAGTGTGCACCATTCAGATAAGTGATTAAGAGTTCAGGATGTTGTGTACCTTGCAGAAATGAGTAATGTGCATCATCTCTTTCCTCTGAAGCCTGCACATTGCCTGACGCATCCCTAGCTGCATGTTAAACCGAAATATTAATTACCTTCGCTGCTATGGCATACATTTAAGTGAACATAAATATTATTACCAAGTTGTCGCTGTATTGTACTTGGTCTCCTACCAGCAGGATCTTGCGTTGAATTCACCATTGTGCCCTTCTGTAATCTGAGTCAATTTCAGAAGAAGCGCGATACTTAAAGCAGGCATAAAAAAGTAACTGGAAAAATATCTATTCAAGTCTATACTGAAGCTGTTGTAAGCAAAAATAAGCTAGGCTTCAAAGATTAGATGAAATCAAATTGTGTTATAGCGTGCAGAACAGAAGCATGCAAAACAGAAGTCTTTTAGCATAGCATATGTCTGCAATTGATTTAGAAATAAAAGCTAGGCGTCAAAGATCAAAGCAGAGGCATACACATGACACACCAATTAGAGCCCATCCTAACAAGGCTACTCCCAATACACATGCAGTAATCTAGCCTGAATGTGGTAAGCAAACTACCAAGTTAAATAAGCTGAATGTGGCAGTATGCTGCAGTATAGGCACATACGCTAAGCCTGGACAGTGGTTCTGGCATTAACTTGTTAATATTTTACATGGTCAAAAGGAAAGTTGGGACTATTTACACAAAACCTGGGACACTCCAAAATACAAAATACAAATATACAAAGATACATCTCTCTAAATCCAAACAGAAGCTACACATGCACAGCTAAACGAATGCAATTTCAGATTGGAACTTTGGAGGGGATTGGTGAACTCTTGGCTTGTTGAACTCTCCATCAGCGCTCCTGCACAAAGCGCCGGGCTGCTGTGGTCTGCCGTGGTCGTTACTGCTCCTGGGCTGCCGCCTATACTGGGCTAAAGTCTAGCATATGCTCTAACATTGGAGTAGATATGCAGTACTTGGCTGCTGCTAGTTTATCTGGACTGAACCTGAGTTGAGTAATCTCACGCTGCGTACTCTCTGAACTCAAGCATGTGCGCAGTATTTTTTGTCATATATCTACATAAACGAAACTTTTGCTGAAAATTTTGGGTGTACATCTGTACACCCATGACCTATGCTGGATCTGCCCCGTTGTTGTAGTGGGATGGCGAGGCGGGATATTTCATCCGGGCGGCGTGGTAGTTCTACGATAGAAAGGGGGCGCTGCCATGGCCATGCCGTCCACCGCCTCCTCCTGCCCCTCCTCCTTGTCTCCCCATGGATGCCCCCAGCCCCACCGCCTCCACCTCCGCCTCATCCTGACCGCCGCCGCCACGACCAATTTGTCCAGCCCCGCGCCCATCCGCCTCGTCTCCCGCCCCGCCCCTTCCCAACGGAACACCCTCCCGATCTCCTCCTCGTCCTCCTCCGAGAGCACGCCCGATGTCGCCGGCAAGGACACCTACGAAGGGAAAGTTCTCACGGCCGCGGGAGGGAGATTTGGGAGAAAGGAATAACCTGAGACAGTGTACGTTCGATGGACTCCGGTGTGGTCTGCAGTGTCGACGGCTCGACGCCGTCATGACG
The DNA here is from genome assembly GCF_003073215.2 of Triticum urartu. NCBI lineage: Eukaryota > Viridiplantae > Streptophyta > Magnoliopsida > Poales > Poaceae > Triticum > Triticum urartu. The sequence continues at coordinate 652,443,867 of NC_053026.1, forward strand.
CCGTGAGGATGGAGGAACAAGAACGAGAGAGCTCAGATCCAATCTCGACAATTTGGCGAAGATAAATAATCGGGAGTATTTGTGAGGGGTGTTTAACGGGGAGGCTAACAGTTTGTGGCGCCACACACGACCAAATTATTTGGTGGGAAATTACGAAAAAAAAATGGAAGGAGATTGAAGGCTTTAGCGGAAAGGTAAAAAATTACTTCCCTAAAGCAGAGTACAAGCTTAATTATTTGCTTGGAAGATAACTTTTTTTAAAGGAACGTTTAGAATAATTGAACAAATTGGAAAAATGTATTTCAAATCAATATGGAATATATCTGCTGCTGAAAATAATATTACAAAAATTTGTTCGTAAAACGATATTTCACTGACTGGCCGAGATAGATGTCCGCATGGCTGCCAATCGTACATGACAGTTGTGATGGCGGGAAGAGTACGTAATGGACACAAGAACAACAGCCGAGCCGACGAGGGTAATGGAGGTGGTGTGCGCTACACTCATTGACAGAAACCTCATGTCACCCTTGCTTTAAAACTACTAGGTTATACTTTTGCCTTGAAACATAAGTAGATATGGTGTGATGAGACGGTCAATCTATGTCGGTCCCGATCTCATGGTTCGATCTTGAGATGGGGTGATAAGATAGGAGATGACGAAGAACACGAAGGATACGATAGAAAACATGCACACACACGTGCAATAAAACCCACAACAAAGCAATCGCTTTCAACCGATTTCTTCTTACCGACCAGTCCAACGACCCAATATAATCGAATCCAAAAGACCCAGGCACTCATGGAAATATCTACACGAAGAACATATATAGATCATCTCCATCGGAGGTCTTCTGGTTTCCACACATATGGGGAATAGAGACATAGCTCATCTATCTCATCATCATCTCTGTCCCAAATCAACAAGTAGTTTATACATACATACATATATAGGGGATCAAGCATGTTAGTCATACAACCAAAATCCAATGCCACCACATATATTCGGTATTTTCCAACTAGCAAACCCTATCTAACCGTAACCGGCATTCCCGGGCTACCAGCTCATCGGGGCTTCTAGTGCGAGGACATTGTCGATCCAATATAATACAATCCAACGAAGACCCGACGACCACGCCAATGTAGAACCTCGCAAGGGAAAGATTGGCGCTGTGCATAATGAAATCACCTGGGAGAAAGAGTAGCTATCAGGGCATACCAGAACCTCGCATGGAAATACCAACACCAAGAACATATATAGATCATCTCCATTCGAGGTCTTGTGGTTTCCACACATATGGGGGGAATAGAACTATCGCATCATCATCTCTGTCCAGATCAACAAGTAGTTTATACATACACATATAGGGGATCATCATGTTAATCATACAACCAAAATCATATGCCACTACATATATTCGGCATTTTTCAACTAGCAAACACTAGCTAACTGATCTAGCTATCCAACCGTAACCCGCGCTCCCAGTCTACCAACTCACCTGTGCTTCTAGTGCAAGGACGACGCCGATCCAATATAATCCAATCCAAAGAAGACCCGACGGCCTAGACTCGGATGGAGATCCATTTTTAGAGAAGGAGGTCATATCGTCTAGGTTGTCTACATATATAAACCATGTTTGAATTGAATTTGTGCACTCATCAAAATGTCCTGATAGAGAATACACTTTGACCCTTGTTATACTTGTGTGCAGTTTCAAGATTTGAACTAAGAAATTCTTATCTGCCAAATTTGAATAAGCAAGTGTTTCGTAACGTCTGAATTTCACTTTTCGTTGTGGAAACAGTTTGGAAAACGGTCAAAACTGTCGCAGATCATATTTGAATTATAAAAATGTTCATTGTGTATTCTTAAATTTTTTAACGTATATCAGAAAATGTTCAATGTGTATTAAAAGTTTATTCATCGTATATTAATAAATTGTTCACCTTGCATTATAAAAACGCAAGATGAACGTTCATCGTGTATTACAAAAATGTTCATCGTATATTATTGAATTGTTCAACATATATTAGAAAATGTTCATTCTGTATTTCAATTTTGTTCATCATATATTAAGAAATTTTTCATCTTGCATTATAAAAATGTTCATCGTGTATTACAAAAAATGTTCATCATATATTATTAAATTGCTCAACATATATTATAAAATGTTCATTGTATATTTAAATTATGTTCATCGTATATTAAGAAATTGTTCATCGAATTTAAGAAAAAGTTCATCGACTCGAATAAAAAGTTCATGTATTTGAAAACAATTCATCGAACCAGGAAGAAGAAAAGAATAAAAAAACAGAAAACGAAAAAGGAAAATGAAAACGAGAAAGAAGAAAAAAGGAAAGAAAGAAGGGAAAACTTCATTGTCACCAGATCACGCGGTGTGGCAACACGGGAGGTTAGAACTCTGCTAGCAACACGGGAGTGGAAGGTGACATGGATTCGGAGGACGGCCAATAGTGCAGCGCATCTACTAGCTAAGGAAGGGGTAGCGAATAATCGTAGTATGGTCTGGGTCCATGATCCCCCAGAATGTATTTTGCAGATTTTGTCGGCAGAAATCCGTGCCCTTTATGACTAAATAAAGTTGGAGTGAATTTCAAAAAAAAAGATCACGCGGTGTGGCACGTTTTTTTTTCACTGGTTGGAATACGCCCATTGAATACGCCTGTGGATCACGGGCGGAATGGGAAGCGGATAAAGACCAGAATTTAGGAACAAATCAATCATAATCTCTTCCGTTGCCGAAAATAGTGGACTCAATTAAAAAACAGAAACATAGGCGGACTACCAGGAAGTTCAGTAGTTTTTTTTTTTTGGAGGGGTAGGAAGTTCAGTAGTTGCCGCAATAACAAACGACGTAGCAGGAAAGAACGTTTTCCAAGAACCTATGGGCTTCCAACGCCCACCACGTAACAAATCGAGCATCGAGCGAGATCGCCCGACCAAAAAAAAAGGTGACGTGGCTTCACCACAGACCAGGAAAATCATATAGTGGGTGGCTTCTATTTAAAGTAGATACATGGCCGCCTGGGGCGCCAAAGATCGCCCAGACAATCCCTATCGGCCGGCCCGCTCACTGAGGCGAGCTGCCGGGGCTTTTTGGGCCAGCCCAGTTATGTAGATAGCTTACGAATTGCCCCATTCCTGTTTTCTGAACATTCTAAAAGGTTCCCTGAACCGGGTTTTATTTCTTTTATCAGTTTATTTCTCAAAAAAAATTATCCGTTTTCCATATTTTTTCGCTTCTATTTTTCTTTTTCACTTTTTTATTTGTTAAATATCTTTAGTTTTCATTTTTTGTTTAGTTTATTTTTATTTTTTAGAAAATTTTTGCAGCTTTACAAAAAATAGGATTTTTCAGAAAATCAAACAAATGATCAGATTTTTTTGAACAATGTTCATCTTTTCACAATTGTTTCCTAATTTCCAAAATTGTATGAAGTTTCAAAAAATGTTCATGTGTTTCAAAATTTGTTCAAAATTTCAAATATGTTTATGTTTTCATATTTTTGTTCATAAATTCAAAAAATCCGGAATTTTGAAAAATGTTTGTATTTCTTAAAAAACTGTTCAGAATATTTAAAAATTGTCCCTATTTTCAAATGATGTTCAGTTCAAAAAATAGAGGAGGGCCTTTTCAAATTTCCTGAACTTTGTAAAATCGATGAATTAAGTTTTCAAATTTGATGAAGTTTTTCCAAAGTTGATGAAGTTTTTCCCAAATTCTATTAACTTTTCTTGAGAATCAATGAACTTTGTTTCAAATTTGATGAACTTTTTTATTTTTATGACACTTTTTTCATATTCAATGAACTTCTTTGGAAATCAATGAAGTTTTTTTAAATTTGACGACCATTTTTTCAAATTCGATCAACCTTTTCCAAATTTGACGAACTTTTTTAACCAATGGAATTTTCTGAAATTCGATGATCTTTTTTAAAAATCGATGAAGTTGTAAAATCGTCGCTAATTTTACAATATTAAGCACAAAAACATTTCGGACAGATCTATTCTATGCAAACAAGAGCTTTTGATTCAAGGGACACCCTTACATTCTAGGCCTCCAAGCTCAACAGGGTTTCTATGTGAGAGATGTGAAGAACCCTAATTGGGCAGCTGGTATTAAAATGAATCCACACAATTTTTTTTGCTCCTTCTGCTACACATGGTGTAGGCCTTGATGAATTGATGAAGCCAATGAAGGTGAGGCAGACGTAACGGATGTCTTTGATGCAAAAATTACAGGGACGGACATACATGCAGAGATAATGTTGAAGGATCTTGTGTTGATGTTTCAGTCATAAACAATATAAGACATGTTGAAGGATCATGAGGAAATTGAGCCGAAAATATACACTATTGCGTCCAATACATATTTCATTGCAATGGTTAGCCAATTTTTTGCAACAATATTTGTAACTAATGCAACATCACAAAGACGTTGCAATATCTTTCCAAATATTACCACAACTAGTTTTCTGTTGAAATAACTAGCCTCTATTACAACAAAATGGCAGCCTCGTGCAACGATGTTTGTTTGTCGCAATATAGCTACCGTATTGCAACGACAATGCAGTTTGTTGCAATACGAGGCCTCTATTGCAACAAAATGAGTATTTATCGCGCCCAACCTCAGTTGTGGCAATATGTGCATCCTATTACCACAACCAGGGGATTCGTGGTAATATTGCGGCTTATTGCAACAAAAGATAGTTGTAGCAATAAATTTTGTTGCAATAGACCAGAATCCTTGTAGTGGGCAACACCTTGGCCACTATGATGTCGTTCGGTAGTTTGGTGTGATTCCGGCCTTTGGTTCCTGAAGCATCATCCTCATGTAGGTGTAGTTTGGTAACCATCTTGAATTACATGACAAGAGCTGTTTCCCGAGGAGGGCGTTGTAGACCATCTCGAAGTACATGACTTTGAAAGTGCCCAATTATCATACGAAATTCTCCCCTTCACCGAAGAAAACTTGTAGTGTGATCTGTCCGAGAGGTGCATAGGACATCCCTGGGATGACTACCTGTAATGGCTACAAACTCTACTCGATCTCCTCCTTTGGGATTTGCATTCAGTTTAGGATCTAGGTAGTGATGATGCTCAGAGAGCTGCCTCTATAGATGAGCAACCTATGTGCCGCTTCTTGCTTGCTTTGAGGTGTATAGCCTAAAAACCAGCTAGGTCTGCAATTGCAAGGGTTTGCAGCAAGTGGCAAATAATCCCAAAGTGCGAGACTAAGGTATCAAGCCATGAAGGTGTACAAGGTTCTTGCACCATTGGTAACGACGGCAACACAAATAAAACTTTATTTCTGCCCCCAACATTACCAACAAGGGTTTCAACCTCGCTAGCCTTTCTTTGATGTACAAGATTTGAAAAGATAATGTGAATGCTTTCATGTTTGCTATCACATGCATCTTAGTTTCATAGATTAAGTGAATGAGTTTATCTATGCTACTTTTCATGCTTTAGGTTAACTAGGCACCTAATCACATGCATGCATGGATAAGAAAATAACCGGCTGAAGACTGTCAGTGCAACACAAAATCCAACAAGCTTTACTGTACAATATTGGTCGAAATGCTGATTGGCTGCACTAACTGATGACCAATATGTTTAGTAAAGTCTCTCCTTTTTAGGCTGAATAACACATGCATCAATGGTTGGGCGGTACGAGGACAAGAGATAAGATGGAAGAACTTATAAATTAAGATTCCAAGAACCATACGCGCTTTTCTAGATGGGTCCAATGAAAACTAGTGTTTGCAGGATAGCAGGATTCAACCTAGTTTACTCCACTTGTGGATTATTACCGTTAAAAACTCAACGTGGCTTGATTAGTTTACTCCACAGGATACCATCAACCTATGAGATGAGATTATACCTAGTTTGTATCTAGCGCTGGTGGCAAGACCGGTCCTCAAGGCGCAAGCACGCGCAACAACCTGTGCATGGCAGACAACATGTGACATCCCAAGACCATCCAATTGGACGGAAAAAAACAAAATCCTCTGATGTCACGCTGGTGGCTGACCAGTGACGTCGTGGTCTTCAAGGCCCAGCCTTCCCAGTCGACACGCTGTCCTGAGAGCATCTCCAAAGCGCACCCTCTAGCCATACGTAATGGACTCGGCCTTGCAGTCTGGATGAGTTTTGCCATCCAATGAGGGCTACTATCGGTCTGCCGAGCGGTCCGAACGTACTTTTTTCCACCAACCCGAGAAAAACGTGAGGGGGCTTTGTGGGAGTCCAGGCAGCAGCCCCGTAAGACTCCGACACCTCCGGCCCATGGGAAACCACACCAAAACCCATTCTGGACCACGCGCCTCCATCCTCCTCATTTTCTCTTCTTATGTTTTTCTCTTGGATTTGTCGTCGCTCCACCACCCTGGCAGCCACATCACAACCTTGCCAGAACTGGACGTATCCGTTAACTCCAGCAGCACACCCGGGCCCCACCCCAGTTATCCTCCGCCACCGTTCCATACCTCTCCTCCTACTGCCTCGTGAGGTACCATCCACTACTACGATACTCACCATGCCCGGTAACCATTCCGTGAATTGTCCAATCTAATTTTTTTTGTCCCTTCTTCCTTGAAGCAATGGATTCGGATTTGGAGTACATACACGAGCACTATGTTGAGTTGTCCGATGGCTCGTCCAACAAGGAGGACTACACGGATAAGACCGCGATGATGCAAGCAGTCCTTGAAGGCGTGGAGGGTGCGGAGGAGCATGTTCTGAATTTCAAGGGTTCCATCAAGGATAATCAAGTGCTCCGCCGCAATAGAGTGCATGACCATTTGACACTGATGGACAACTACTTTGCCTCTGATGCCCTCTCTGCTGACAATTTTTGTCGACGCTTTTGGATGCGCAAACATGTATTCGATCATTTATACCATGGCATCTGGTCCTATGATGACCACTTCATCTTGAACAAGGACGCCGTGGAAGGATTGCGATCTCCGGTTACTAGAAATGCACTGCCGCCCTATGGATACTTGCATGGCATGACCATCGATTTGTGGGATGAGTACCTACGGATGTCTGAGATCACATACGGAGATGCCATGCTCAGGTTTGCAACTGCCGTGGTCGAGATGTTTGGTCCTCAGTACCTGAGAGAACCAATTGTGGCAGATCCTGAGAGGATCTTGGCAATCTCAGAAGCAAGAGGGTGGCCAGGTAAGCTAGGATCTCTTGAGTGCATGCATTGGGAATGAAAGAACTGACCAAAAGCTTTATAAGGGTAATATCAGGGTCATGTTAAGAAATCCACCATAACTCTTGAAGCAGTTGCATCACATGATCTTTGGATTGGGACGCTTTCTTTGGCAATGACCGGGTCTCGCAATGGCATCAATGTGCTGCAGTGATCACCATTGTTTGTGAGGCAAACTGAAGACCCCCCCCCCTTGCCACTATACCGTCAATGGATATGAGTACAATATGGGTTACTATCTGGTTGTCGGTATTTATCATCCATGGGATACCTTTGTCAACATCATCTCTAAACCAGTTGGCCACACAAAATCTCACTTTGCATAAAGACAAGAAGCAACTAGAAAAGATGTCAAGAGGGCATTTGGAGTTGTGCAGGCCCGTTTAGCAGTTGTTCGTGGACTTGCTAAATAATGGGATCTGGAGACCTTGTAAGAGATGATGACATGTTGTGTTATCATGCACAACATGATCATGTAGGACGAGATGAGGATGCTGTCGCAGCTCTAGAATTTGAGAACATGATTGATCCTACTGATCTTCCAAACCAGAATCCTACAACATTTGACAAGTTTGTTCAAATGCATCCACAACCCGGCATCGAGCAAATGAAGGAGGATCTGATTCAGCATCTGTGGATGCTAATGTTGGAAATATGCCCTAGAGGCAATAATAAAAGCATTATTATTATATTTCCTTGTTCATGATAATTGTCTTTATTCATTCTATAATTGTGTTATCCGGAAATCGTAATACATGTGTGAATAACAGACACCAACATGTCCCTAGTAAGCCTCTAGTTGACTAGCTCGTTGATCAACAGATAGTCATGGTTTCCTGACTATCGACATTGGATGTCATTGATAACGGGATCACATCATTAGGAGAATGATGTGATGGACAGGACCCAATCCTAAACATAGCATAAAGATCGTGTAGTTCGTTTGCTAGAGTTTTTCCAATGTCAAGTATCTTTTCCTTAGACCATGAGGTCGTGTAACTCCCGGTTACCGTAGGAGTGCTTTGGGTATACCAAACGTCACAACGTAACTGGGTGACTATAAAGGTATACTACGGGTATCTCCGAAAGTGTCTGTTGGGTTGACGCAGATCAAGACTGGGATTTGTCACTCCGTATGACGGAGAGGTATCACTGGGCCCACTCGGTAATGCATCATCATAATGAGCTCAAAGTAACCAAGTGTCTGGTCACGGGATCATGCATTACGGTACGAGTAAAGTGACTTGCCGGTAACGAGATTGAACGAGGTATTGGGATACCGACGATCGAATCTCGGGCAAGTAACATATCGATTGACAAAGGGAATTGCATACGGGGTTGATTGAATCCTCGACATCGTGGTTCATCCGATGAGATCATCGTGGAGCATGTGGGAGCCAACATGGGTATCCAGATCCCGCTGTTGGTTATTGACCGGAGAGTCGTCTCGGTCATGTCTGCCTGTCTCCCGAACCCGTAGGGTCTACACACTTAAGGTTCGGTGACGCTAGGGTTGTAGGGATATGTATATGCAGTAACCCCGAATGTTGTTCGGAGTCCCGGATGAGATCCCGGACGTCACGAGGAGTTCCGAATGGTCCGGAGGTAAAGAATTATATATAGGAAGTGCTATTTCGGCCATCGGGACAAGTTTCGGGGTTATCGGTATTGTACCGGGACCACCGGAAGGGTCCCGGGGGCCCACCGGGTGGGGCCACCTGCCCCGGGGGGCCACATGGGCTGTAGGGGTGCGCCTTGGCCTACATGGGCCAAGGGCACCAGCCCCAAGAGGCCCATGCGCCTAGGGTTCACAAAAGGGAAGAGTCCACTGTGGAAGGCACCTCCGAGGTGCCTTGGGGGGAGGGAAACCTCCCCTTGGCCGCCGCCCCCTAGGAGATTGGATCTCCTAGGGCCGGCGCCCCCCCCCTTGCCTCCCTATATATAGTGGGGGAAGGAGGGCTTTTCCTTTTATCTACGCCTTTGGTTGCCTCCTTCTCCCTCTCCAACTCCTCCTCCTCCATAGCACTTGGCGAAGCCCTGACGGAGTACTGCAGCTTCATCACCACCACGCCGTCGTGCTGCTGCTGGAGCCATCTTCCTCAACCTCTCCTTTCCCCTTGCTGGATCAAGAAGAAGGAGACGTTACGCTAACCGTACGTGTGTTGAACGCGGAGGTGTCGTCCGTTCGGTGCTAGGATCTCCGGTGATTTGGATCACGTCGTGTTCGACTACATCATCCCCGTAATTTGAACGCTTCCGCTCGCGATATACAAAGGTATGTAGATGCATCTGATCACTCGTTGCTAGATGAACTCATAGATGGATCTTGGTGAAACCGTAGGAAAATTTTTGTTTTGTGCAACGTTCCCCAACAGTGGCATCATGAGCTAGGTCTATGCGTAGTTCTTCTTGCGCGAGTAGAACACAATTTGTTGTGGGCGTAGATGTTGTCAACTTTCTTGCCGCTACTAGTCTTATCTTGCTTCAACGGTATTGTGGGATGAAGCGGCCCGGACCAACCTTACACGTACGCTTACGTGAGACCGGTTCCACCGACTAACATGCACTAGTTGCATAAGGTGGCTGGCGGGTGTCTGTCTCTCCTACTTTAGTTGGAGCGGATTCGATGAAAAGGGTCCTTATGAAGGGTAAATAGAAGTTGACAAATCACGTTGTGGCTTTCACGTAGGTAAGAAAACGTTCTTGCTAGAATCCTATTTCAGCCACGTAAAACTTGCAACAACAATTAGAGGACGTCTAACTTGTTTTTGCAGCAAGTGTTTTGTGATGTGATATGGCCAAAGTTGTGATGAATGATGAATGATATATATGTGATGTATGAGATGTTCATGCTATTGTAATAGGAATCACGACTTGCATGTCGATGAGTATGACAACCGGCAGGAGCCATAGGAGTTGTCTTTATTTTTTGTATGACCTGCGTGTCATTGAGAAACGCCATGTAAATTACTTTACTTTATTGCTAAACGCGTTAGCCATAGTAGTAGAAGTAATAGTTGGCGAGCAACTTCATGGAGACACGATGATGGAGATCATGGTGTCATGCCGGTGACAAGATGATCATGGAGCCCCAAGATGGAGATCAAAGGAGCTATGTGATATTGGCCATATCATGTCACTTTTGTTATTTGATTGCATGTGATGTTAATCATGTTTTGTACATCTTGTTTACTTAGAATGACGGTAGTAAATAAGATGATCCCTCATAATAATTTCAAGAAAGTGTTTCCCTAACTGTGCACCGTTGCGACAGTTCGTTGTTTCAAAGCACCACGTGATGATCGGGTGTTTGATTCAGGCGTTCACATACAACGGGTGTAAGACAGATTTACACATGCAAACACTTAGGTTGACTTGACGAGCCTAGCATGTACAGACATGGCCTCGGAACACAGAAGACCGAAAGGTCAAGCATGAGTCGTATAGAAGATATGATCAACATGAAGATGTTCACCGATGTTGACTAGACTGTCTCACGTGATGATCGGACACGGCCTAGTCAACTCGGATCATGTTATACTTAGATGACTGGAGGGATGTCTATCTAAGTGGGAGTTCATTGAATAATTTGATTAGATGAACTTTATTATCATGAACTTAGTCTAAAATATTTACAATATGTCTTGTAGATCAAATGGCCAACGTAGTCCTCAACTTCAACGCGTTCCTAGAGAAAACCAAGCTGAAAGACGATGGCAGCAACTACACGGACTGGGTCCGGAACCTGAGGATCATCCTCATAGCTGCCAAGAAAGATTATGTCCTACAAGCACCGCTAGGTGATCCACCCGTCCCACAGAACCAAGACGTTATGAACGCTTGGCAGACACGTGCTGATGACTACTCCCTCGTTCAGTGCGGCATGCTTTACAGTTTAGAGCCGGGGATCCAAAAGAGTTTTGAGAGACATGGAGCATATGAGATGTTCGAAGAGCTGAAAATGGTTTTTCAAGCTCATGCCCGGATCGAGAGATATGAAGTCTCCGACAAGTTCTTCAGCTGTAAGATGGAGGAAAATAGTTCTGTCAGCGAGCACATACTCACTATGTCTGGGTTACATAACCGCTTGACTCAGCTGGGAGTTAATCTCCCGGATGACGCGGTCATTGACAGAATCCTCCAGTCGCTTCCACCAAGCTACAAGAGCTTTGTGATGAACTTCAATATGCAGGGGATGGAAAAGACCATTCCTGAGGTATTTGCAATGCTGAAATCAGCAGAGGTAGAAGTCAAGAAGGAACATCAAGTGTTGATGGTGAATAAAACCACTAAGTTCAAGAAGGGCAAGGGTAAGAAAGCCTTCAAGAAGGACGGCAAGTGAGTTGCCGCGCCTGGCAAGCAAGCTGCTGGGAAGAAGCCAAAGAATGGACCCAAGCCCGAGACTGAGTGCTTTTATTGCAAGGGAAGTGGTCACTGGAAGCGGAACTGCCCCAAATACTTAGCAGACAAGAAGGCCGGCAAAACAAAAGGTATATGTGATATACATGTAATTGATGTGTACCTTACCAGTGTCCGTAGTAGCTCCTGGGTATTTGATACCGGTGCAGTTGCTCACATTTGTAACTCAAAGCAGGGGCTGCGGAATAAGCGGAGATTGGCAAAGAACGAGGTGACGTTGCGCGTCGGGAATGGTTCCAAGGTCAATGTGATCGCCGTCGGCACGCTACCTCTACATTTACCTTCGGGATTAGTTTTAAACCTTAATAATTGTTATTTAGTGCCAGCTTTGAGCATGAATATTGTATCGGGATCTCGTTTAATTCGAGATGGCTACTCATTTAAATCTGAGAATAATGGTTGTTCTATTTATATGAGAGATATGTTTTATGGTCATGCTCCGATGGTGAATGGTTTATTCTTAATGAATCTCGAGCGTAATGCTACACATGTTCATAGTGTGAGTGCCAAAAGATGTAAGGTTGATAATGATAGTCCCACATACTTGTGGCACTGCCGCCTTGGTCACATAGGTGTCAAATGCATGAAGAAGCTCCATGCAGATGGACTTTTAGAGTCTCTTGATTATGAATCATTTGACACGTGCGAACCATGCCTCATGGGTAAAATGACCAAGACTCCGTTCTCAGGAACAATGGAGCGAGCAACCAACTTATTGGAAATCATACATACTGATGTGTGCGGTCCAATGAGTGTTGAGCCTCGCGGTGGCTATCGTTACGTTCTCACCCTCACTGATGATTTGAGTAGATATGGGTATGTCTACCTAATGAAACACAAGTCTGAAACCTTTGAAAAGTTCAAAGAATTTCAGAGTGAGGTTGAGAATCAACGTGACAGGAAAATCAAGTTTTTGCGATCTGTTCGTGGAGGAGAATACTTGAGTCACGAATTTGGCACACACTTAAGGAAATGTGGAATAGTTTCACAACTCACGCCGCCTGGAACACCTCAGCGTAATGGTGTGTCCGAACGTCGTAATCGCACTCTATTAGATATGGTGCGATCTATGATGTCTCTTACTGATTTACCGCTATCTTTTTGGGGCTATGCTTTAGAGACTGCCGCATTCACTTTAAATAGGGCTCCATCGAAATCCGTTGAGGCGACACCGTATGAATTATGGTTTGGGAAGAAACCTAAGCTGTCGTTTCTAAAAGTTTGGGGATGCGATGCTTATGTCAAGAAACTTCAACCTGAAAAGCTCGAACCCAAGTCGGAAAAATGCGTCTTCATAGGATACCCTAAAGAAACTATTGGGTATACCTTCTACCTTAGATCCGAAGGCAAGATCTTTGTTGCCAAGAATGGATCCTTTCTAGAGAAAGAGTTTCTCTCGAAAGAAGTAAGTGGGAGGAAAGTGGAACTTGATGAAGTGTTTCCTCTTGAACCGGAAAATGGCGCAACTCAAGAAAATGTTCCTGAGGTGCCTGCACCGACTAGAGAGGAAGTTAATGATAATGATCAAGATACTTCTGATCAAGCTCCTACTGAAATTCGAAGGTCCACAAGGACACGTTCCGCACCAGAGTGGTACGGCAACCCTGTATTAGAAATCATGTTGTTAGACAACGGTGAACCTTCGAACTATGAAGAAGTGATGGCGGGCCCGGATTCCGACAAATGGCTAGAAGCCATGAAATCGGAGATAGGATCCATGTATGAAAACGAAGTATGGACTTTGACTGACTTGCCCGTTGAACGGCGAGCCATAGAAAATAAATGGATCTTTAAGAAGAAGATAGACGCGGATGGTAATGTGACCATCTATAAAGCTCGGCTTGTCGCTAAGGGTTATCGACAAGTTCAAGGGGTTGACTACGATGAGACTTTCTCACCGGTAGCGAAGCTAAAGTCCGTCCGAATCATGTTAGCAATTGCCGCATTCTACGATTATGAGATATGGCAAATGGACGTCAAAACGGCATTCCTTAATGGTTTCCTTAAGGAAGAATTGTATATGATGCAGCCGGAAGGTTTTGTCGATCCTAAGAATGCTGACAAGGTGTGCAAGCTCCAACGCTCGATTTATGGGCCGGTGCAAGCATCTCGGAGTTGGAACATTCGCTTTGATGAGATGATCAAAGCGTTTGGTTTACGCAGACTTATGGAGAAGCCTGCGTTTACAAGAAAGTGAGTGGGAGCTCTGTAGCATTTCTCATACTATATGTAGATGACATACTTTTGATGGGAAATGATATAGAACTCTTGGACAGCATCAAGGCCTACTTGAATAAGAGTTTTTCAATGAAGGACCTTGGAGAAGCCGCTTATATATTAGGCATCAAAATCTATAGAGATAGATCAAGATGCCTCATAGGTCTTTCACAAAGCACATACCTTGATAAGATATTGAAGAAGTTCAATATGGATCAATCTAAGAAGGGGTTCTTGCCTGTGTTACAAGGTATGAAATTGAGCTCAGCTCAATGTCCGACCACGGCAGAAGATATAGAAGAGATGAGTGTCATCCCCTATGCCTCAGCCATAGGTTCTATTATGTATGCCATGCTGTGTACCAGACCTGATGTAAACCTTGCCGTAAGTTTGGTAGGAAGGTACCAAAGTAATCCCGGCAAGGAACACTGGACAGCGGTCAAGAATATCCTGAAGTACCTGAAAAGGACTAAGGAAATGTTTCTCGTTTATGGAGGTGACGAAGAGCTCGTCGTAAAGGGTTATGTCGACGCTAGCTTCGACACAGATCTGGATGACTCTAAGTCACAAACCGGATACGTGTATATTTTGAATGGTGGGGCAGTAAGCTGGTGCAGTTGCAAGCAGAGCGTCGTGGCGGGATCTACATGTGAAGCGGAGTACATGGCAGCCTCGGAGGCAGCACATGAAGCAATTTGGGTGAAGGAGTTCATCACCGACCTAGGAGTCATACCCAATGCGTCGGGGCCAATCAAACTCTTCTGTGACAACACTGGAGCTATTGCACTTGCCAAGGAGCCCAGGTTTCACAAGAAGACAAGGCACATCAAGTGTCGCTTCAACTCCATTCGTGAAAATGTTCAAGATGGAGACATAGATATTTGTAAAGTACATACGGACCTGAATGTAGCAGATCCGTTGACTAAACCTCTCCCTAGGGCAAAACATGATCAACACCAGAATTCCATGCGTGTTCGATTCATCACAATGTAACTAGATTATTGACTCTAGTGCAAGTGGGAGACTGTTGGAAATATGCTCTAGAGGCAATAATAAAAGCATTATTATTATATTTCCTTGTTCATGATAATTGTCTTTATTCATGCTATAATTGTGTTATCCGGAAATCGTAATACATGTGTGAATAACAGACACCAACATGTCCCTAGTAAGCCTCTAGTTGACTAGCTCGTTGATCAACAGATAGTCATGGTTTCCTGACTATGGACATTGGATGTCATTGATAACGGGATCACATCATTACGAGAATGATGTGATGGACAGGACCCAATCCTAAACATAGCATAAAGATCGTGTAGTTCGTTTGCTAGAGTTTTTCCAATGTCAAGT
>NC_053026.1:652460099-652482971 GCF_003073215.2 Triticum urartu
TTTATAATCACCCAGTTACGTTGTGACGTTTGGTAGCACCCAAAGTGTTCCTCCGGCAAACGGGAGTTGCATAATCTCATAGTCATGCAGAAAGCAATAGCAACATACTAAACGATCGGGCGCTAAGCTAATGGAATGGGTCATGTCAATCAGATCATTCAACTAATGATGTGACCTCGTTAATCAAATAACAACTCTTTGTCTATGGTTAGGAAACATAACCATCTTTGATTAATGAGCTAGTCAAGTAGAGGCATACTAGTGACACTCTGTTTGTCTATGTATTCACACATGTATTATGTTTCCGGTTAATACAATTCTAGCATGAATAATAAACATTTATCATGATATAAGGAAATAAATAATAACTTTATTATTGCCTCTAGGGCATATTTCCTTCAGTCTCCCACTTGCACTAGAGTCAACAATCTAGTTCACATCGCTATGTAATTAACACCAATAGTTCACATCTTTATGTGATTGGTTCACATCTTCATGTGACTAACACCCAAAGGGTTTACTAGATTCAATAATCTAGTTCACATCGCTATGTGATTAACACCCAAAGAGTGATCATGTTTTGCTTGTGAGAGAAATTTAGTCAACGGGCCTGCCCAATTCAGATCCGTATGTATTTTGCAAAATTCTATGTCTACAATGCTCTGCACGGAGCTACTCTAGATAATTGCTCCCACTTTCAATATGTATCCAGATTGAGACTTAGAATCATCTGGATCAGTGTCAAAAACTTGCATCGATGTAACCCTTTATGACGAACCCTTTTTGTCACGTCCATAATCGAGAAACATATCCTTATTTTACTAAGGATAATTCTGACCGCTGTCCAGTGATCTACTCCTAGATCACTATTGTACTCCCTTGCCAAATCAGTGCAGGGTATACAATAGATCTGGTATACAGCATGACATACTTTATAGAACCTATGGCCAAGGCATAGGGAATGACTTTCATTCTCTTTCTATCTTCTGCCGTGGTCGGGCTTTGAGTCTTACTCAACTTCACACCTTGTAATACAGGCAAGAACTCTTTCTTTGACTGCTCCATTTTGAACTACTTCAAAATCTTGTCAAGGTATGTACTCATTGAAAAAACTTATCAAGCGTCTTGATCTATCTCTATAGATCTTGAAGCTCAATATGTAAGCAGCTTCACCGAAGTCTTTCTTTGAAGAACTCCTTTCAAACACTCCTTTTATGCTTTACAGAATAATTCTACATTATTTCCGATCAACAATATGTCATTCACATATACTTATCAGAAATGTTGTAGTGCTCCCACTCACTTTCTCGTAAATACAGGCTTCACCGCAAGTCTGTATAAAACTATATGCTTTGATCAACTCATCAAAGCGTATATTCCAACTCCGAGATGCTTGCACCAGTCCACAGATGGATCGCTGGAGTTTGCACATTTTGTTAGCACCTTTTGGATTGACAAAACCTTCTGGTTGCATCATATACAACTCTTCTTTAATAAATCCATTAAGGAATGCAGTTTTGTTTATCCATTTGCCAGATTTCATAAAATGCGGCAATTACTAACATGATTCGGACAGACTTAAGCATCGCTACGAGTGAGAAGGCCTCATCGTAGTCAATCCCTTGAACTGCCGAAAACCTTTTGCGACAAGTCGAGCTTTGTAGACAGTAACACTACTATCAGCGTCCGTCTTCCTCTTGAAGATCCATTTATTTTCTATGGTTTGCTGATCATCGGGCAAATCCATCAAAGTCCATACTTTGTTCTCATACATGGATCATATCTCAGATTTCATGGCCTCAAACCATTTTGCGGAATCTGGGCTCATCATCACTTCCTCATAGTTCATAGGTTCATCATGGTCAAGTAACATGACCTCCAGAACAGGATTATCGTACCACTCTGGTGCGGATCTCACTCTGGTTTACCTACGAGATTCGGTAGTAACTTGATCTGAAGTTACATGATCATCATCATTAGCTTCTTCACTAATTGGTGTAGTAGTCACAGGAACAGATTTCTGTGATGAACTACTTTCCAATAAGGGAGCAGGTACAGTTACCTCATCAAGTTCTACTTTCCTCCCACTCACTTCTTTCGAGAGAAACTCCTTCTCTGGAAAGGATCCATTCTAAGCAACGAATATCTTGCCTTCGGATCTATGATAGAAGGTGTACCCAACATTTTCTTTTGGGTATCCTATGAAGACGCACTTCTCCGATTTGAGTTTGAGCTTATCAGGATGAAACTTTTTCATACAAGCATCGCAACCCCAAACTTTAAGAAACGACAACTTTGGTTTCTTGCCAAACCATAGTTCATACGGTGTCGTCTCAACAGATTTAGATGGTGCCCTTTTAACGTGAATGCAGCTGTCTCTAATGCATAACCCCAAAATGATAGTGGTAGATCGGTAAGAGACATCATAGATCGCACCATATCTAATAAAGTACGGTTATGACGTTCGGACACACCATTACATTGTGGTGTTCCAGGTGGCGTGAGTAGTGAAACTATTTCACATTGTTTTTAACTGAAGGCCAAACTCGTAACTCAAATACTCTTCTCTACGATCAGATCGTAGAAACTTTATTTTTCTTGTTACGATGATTTTTCACTTCACTCTGAAATTCTTTGAACTTTTCAAATGTTTCAGACTTATGTTTCATCAAGTAGATATACTCATATCTGCTCAAATCATCTGTGAAGATCAGAAAATAATGATACTTGTCACGAGCCTCAATATTCATCAGACCACATACATCAGTATGTATGATTTCCAAAAAATCTGTTGCTCGCTCCATTGTTCCGAAGAACAGAGTCTTAGTCATCTTGCCCATGAGGCATGGTTCGCAAGCATCAAGTGATTCCAAAAGCCCATCAGCATGGAGTTTCTTCATGCGCTTTACACCAATATGACCTAAACGGTAGTGCCATAAATAAGTTGCACTATCATTATTAACTTTGCATCTTTTGGTTTCAATATTATGAATATGTGTATCATTAAGATCGAGATCCAATGAACTATTTTCATTGGGTGTGTAACCATATAAGGTTTTATTCATGTAAACAGAACAACAATTTATTCTTTTACTTAAATGAATAACCGTATTACAATAAACATGATCAAATCATATTCATGCTCAACGCAAACACCAAATAACACTTATTTAGGTTCAACACTAATCCCGAAAGTATAGGGAGTGTGCGATGATGATCATATCAATCTTGGAACCACTTCCAACACACATCGTCGCTTCACCCTTAACTAGTCTCTGTTCATTCTGCAACTCCCGTTTCGAGTTAGTACTCTTAGCAACTGATCCAGTATCAAATACTGAGGGGTTGCTATAAACACTAGTAAAGTACACATCAATAACATGTATATCAAATATACTTATGTTCACTTTGCCATCCTTCTTATCCGCCAATCACTTGGGGTAGTTCCGCTTCCAGTGACCAGTCCCTTTGCAGTAGAAGCACTTAGTCTCAGGCTTAGGATCAGACTTGGGCTTCTTCACTTGAGCAGCAACTTGCTTGCCGTTCTTCTTGAAGTTCCCCTTCTTCCCTTTGCCCTTTTCTTGAAACTAGTGGTCTTGTCAACCATCAACACTTGATGTTTTTTTTTATTTCTACCTTCGTTGATTTCAGCATCACAAAGAGCTTGGGAGTTGTTTCCGTTATCCCTTGCATATTATAGTTCATCACGAAGTTCTACTAACTTGGTGATGGTGACTAGAGAATTCTGTCAATCACTATCTTATCTGGAAGATTAACTCCCACTTGATTCAAGCGATTGTAGTACCCAAACAATCTGAGCACATGCTCACTAGTTGAGCGATTCTCCTCCATCTTTTAGCTATAGAACTTGTTGGGGACTTCATATCTCTCAACTCGGGTATTTGCTTGAAATATTAACTTCAACTCCTGGAACATCTCATATGCTCCATGACGTTCAAAATGTCTTTGAAGTCCCGATTCTAAGCCATTAAGCATGGTGCACTAAACTATCAAGTAGTCATCATATTGAGCTAGCGAAACGTTCATAACGTCTGCATCTGCTCCTGCAATAGGTCCGTCACCTAGCGGTGCATCAAGGACATAATTCTTCTGTGCAGCAATGAGGATAAACCTCAGATCACGGATCCAATCCGCATCATTGCTACTAACATCTTTCAACACAATTTTCTCTAGGAACATATCAAAATAAACACAGGGAAGCAACAACGCGAGCTATTGATCTACAACATAATTTGCAAAATACTACCAGGACTAAGTTCATGATAAATTTAAGTTCAATTAATCATATTACTTAAGAACTCCCACTTAGATAGACATCCCTCTAATCCTCTAAGTGATCACGTGATCCAAATCAACTAAACCATGTGCGATCATCATGTGAGATGGAGTAGTTTCATTGGTGAACATCACTATGTTGATCATATCTACTATATGATTCACGCTCGACCTTTCGGTCTCCGTGTTCCGAGGCCATATCTGCATATGCTAGGCTCGTCAAGTTTAACCCGAGTATTCTGCGTGTGCAAAACTGGCTTGCACCCGTTGTAGATGGACGTAGAGCTTATCACACCTGATCATCACGTGGTGTCTGGGCACGACGAACTTTGGCAACGGTGCATACTCAGGGAGAACACTTCTTGATAATTAGTGAGAGATCATCTTAAAATGCTACCATCAAACTAAGCAAAAATAAGATGTATAAAAGATAAACATCATATGCAATCAAAATATGTGACATGATATGGCCATCATCATCTTGCTTCTTTGATCTCCATCTCCAAAGTACTGTTATGATCTATATCGTCACCGGCATGACACCATGATCTCCATCATCTTGATCTATATCAATGTGTCATCGCGTGGTCGTCTCGCCAACAATTGCTCTTGCAACTATTGCTATCGCATAGCGATAAAGTAAAGCAATTATTGGACGCTTGCATCTCATGCAATAGAGAGACAACCATAAGGATTTTGCCAGTTGCTGATAACTTCAAAAAAACATGATCATCTCATACAACAACTTATATCTCATCACGTCTTGACCATATCACATCACAACATGCCCTGCAAAAACAAGTTAGATGTCCTCTACTTTGTTGTTGCAAGTTTTACGTGGCTGCTACGGGCTTAAGCAAGAACCAATCTTACCTACGCATCAAAAACCAGAACAATAGTTTGTCAAGTTAGTGCTGTTTTAACCTTCGCAAGGACCGGGCGTAGCCACACTTGGTTCAACTAAAGTTGGAGAAACTGTCACCCGCAAGCCACCTATGTGCAAAGCACGTCGGGAGAACCGGTCTCGCGTAAGCGTACGCGTAATGTCAGTCCGGCCCGCTTCGTCCAACAATACCGCCGAACCAAAGTATGACATGCTGGTAAGCAGTATGACTTATATCGCCCACAACTCACTTGTGTTCTACTCATGCATATAACATCAACATATAAAACCTAGGCTCGGATGCCACTGTTGGGGAACGTAGTAATTTCAAAAAAATTCCTACGCACACGCAAGATCATGGTGATGCATAGCAACGAGAGGGGAGAGTATGATCTACGTACCCTTGTAGATCAACAACGGAAGCGTTGACACAACATAGAGGAAGTAGTCGTACGTCTTCCCGATCCGACCGATCCAAGCACCGTTACTCCGGCACCTCCGAGTTCTTAGCACACGTACAGCTCGATGACGATCCCCGGGCTCCGATCCAGCAAAGCTTCGGGGAGGAGTTCCGTCAGCACGACGGCGTGGTGACGATCTTGATGTTCTACCGTCGCAGGTCTTCGCCTAAGCACCCACTACAGATATGACCGAGGTGGAATATGGTGGAGGGGGGCACCGCACACGGCTAAGGAACAATCACGAAGATCAACTTGTGTGTCTATGGGGTGCCCCCTGCCCCCGTATATAAAGGAGTGGAGGAGGGGAGGGCCGGCCCTCTCTATGGCGCGCCCTAGGGGAGTCCTACTCCCACCGGGAGTAGGATTCCCCCTTTCCTAGTCCAACTAGGAGTCCTTCCATGTAGTAGGAGTAGGAGTCAAGGCAAGGGAAAAGAGAAGAGAAGGAAGGAGGGGGCGCAGCCCTTCCCCCTAGTCCAATTCGGACTAGGCCTTGGGGGAGGGGGGGCGCCCAACCTCTCCTATCTCTTTCCCTAAAGCCCAATAAGGCCCATATATCCCCGGCGAATTCCCGTAACTCTCCGGTACTCCGAAAAATACCCGAATCACTCGGAACCTTTCCGATGTCCGAATATAGTCGTCCAATATATCGATCTTTACGTCTCGACCATTTCGAGACTCCTCGTCATGTCCCCGATCTCATCCGGGACTCCGAACTCCTTCGGTACATCAAAATCATAAACTCATAATATAACTGTCATCGAAACCTTAAGCGTGCGGACCCTATGGTTCGAGAACAATGTAGACATGACCGAGACACGTCTCCGGTCAATAACCAATAGCGGGACCTGGATGCCATATTGGCTCCTACATATTCTACGAAGATCTTTATCGGTCAGACCGCATAACAACATACGTTGTTCCCTTTGTCATCGGTATGTTACTTGCCCGAGATTCGATCGTCGGTATCTCAATACCTAGTTCAATCTCGTTACCGGCAAGTCTCTTTACTCGTTCCGTAATACATCATCTCACAACTAACTCATTAGTTGCAATGCTTGCAAGGCTTATGTGATGTGCATTACCGAGAGGGCCCAGAGATACCTCTCCGACAATCGGAGTGACAAATCCTAATCTCGAAATACGCCAACCCAACTACCTTTGGAGACACCTGTAATGCTCCTTTATAATCACCCAGTTACGTTGTGACGTTTGGTAGCACCAAAGTGTTCCTCCGGCAAACGGGAGTTGCATAAGACACCTGTAATGCTCCTTTATAATCACCCAGTTACGTTGTGACGTTTGGTAGCACCCAAAGTGTTCCTCCGGCAAACGGGAGTTGCATAATCTCATAGTCATAGGAACATGTATAAGTCATGAAGAAAGCAATAGCAACATACTAAACGATCGGGTGCTAAGCTAATGGAATGGGTCATGTCAATCAGATCATTCAACTAATGATGTGATCCTCGTTAATCAAATAACAACTCTTTTTTCATGGTTAGGAAACATAACCATCTTTGATTAACGAGCTAGTCAAGTAGAGGCATACTAGTGACACTCTTGTTTGTCTATGTATTCACACATGTATTATGTTTCCGGTTAATACAATTCTAGCATGAATAATAAACATTTATCATGATATAAGGAAATAAATAATAACTATATTATTGCCTCTAGGGCATATTTCCTTCAAAGGGCACTAAGTTATACTAGTTCGCCCTTCGATGAAGGTAAAAGCCTACGTCTAGTTGTGATTGGTATTGCTAGGGTTTCGAAGGCCAGGGAGCGAATCCGCTTTGTCTGTCTTTCGAGTTGTTGTTGTCGTCCCTAAACCGCGGCCGGGTCGTCCCTTTATATACATAGGTTGACGCCCGCCGGGCTACAGAGTCCCGAAGCCGGTTTATAAACGTATCCGGTTCGGCCTCTCTCTTTCTATCTTACTATACAAGTTACATGACTAGGCCGGTTTACATTTACATACTGTAACTCGCCTTTGGGCCCTCCGTAAAGCGCTAGCATCTTTATCTTCATGGGCTTCTAATCTTCAAGGAGTCAACCCGGCTACATAAGGCCGGTTTACCTCCAGTAGTAATATCCCACAGGGTCCATTGGGCATCCCCAAGCTTAGTCTCTTGCCACTCCTTGTTCCAATCCATCAAAGAATTCACCCAAAACTTGAAAACTTCACAACACAAAACTCAAAATAGAAAACTCGTGAGCTCCGTTAGCGAAAGAAAACAAAAGACCACTTCAAGGTACTGTAATGAACTCATTCTTTATTTATATTGGTGTTAAACCTACTGTATTCCAACTTCTCTATGGTTTATAAACTATTTTACTAGCCATAGATTCATCAAAATAAGCAAACAACACACGAAAAACAGAATCTGTCAAAAACAGAACAGTCTGTAGTAATCTGTAGCTAGCGCAAGATCTGGAACCCCAAAAATTCTAAAATAAATTTGGACGTGAGGAATTTATCTATTAAAATTCAAAAAAGAATTAACTAAATATCACTTCCAAATAAAAATGCAGCAGTTCTCGTGAGCGCTAAAGTTTCTGTTTTTTACAGCAAGTTCAACAAGACTTTCCCCAAGTCTTCCCAACGGTTCTACTTGGCACAAACACTAATTAAACAAAAACACAACCAAAACAGAGGCTAAATAATTTATTATTACTAAACAGGAGAAAAAGCAAGGAATAAAAATAAAATTGGGTTGCCTCCCAACAAGCGCTATCGTTTAACGCCCCTAGCTAGGCATAAAAGCGAGGATAGATCTAGGTATTGCCATCTTTGGTAGGCAATCCATAAGTGGCTCTCATGATAGTTTCATATGGCAATTTTATTTTCTTTCTTGGAAAGTGTTCCATGCCCTTTTTTAATGGAAATTGAAATCTAATATTCCCTTCCTTCATATCAATAATCGCACCAACCGTTCTAAGGAAAGGTCTACCAAGAATAATAGGGCAAGAAGGATTGCAATCTATATCAAGAACAATGAAATCTACGGGCACATAATTCCTATTTGCAACAATAAGAACATCATTAATTCTTCCCATAGGTTTCTTAATAGTGGAATCCGCAAGAAATGCAAGTTTAGAGAGCAATCATCAAAATTACGGAAATCTAGCAAATCACACAAAGTTTTGGGAATAGTAGAGACACTAGCACCCAAATCACACAAAGCATAAAACTCATGATCTTTAATTTTAATTTTAATAGTTGGTTCCCACTCATCATAGAGTTTTCTAGGGATAGAAACTTTCAACTCAAGTTTTTCTTCATAAGATTGCATCAAGGCATCAACAATATGTTCGGTGAAGGCTTTATTTCTGACTATAAGCATGTGGAGAATTTAGCACGGATTGCAACAAGGAAATACAATCAATTAAAGAGCAACTTTCATAATTAAATTCCTTGAAATCCAATATAGTGGGTTTAGCAACATCTAGATTTTTATTTCTTTCAATCCCACTTTCATCAATTTCATCATTAAGATCTAAATACACTCCGAATTTTTAGAACGCCTTCTAGGTAAAGGAAGATCATATTCAGTTTCATCAAGATTCATATTGCAAAATAAAGATTTAATGAGACACATCAATAACTTTTAGATCTTCATCTTGATTTTCATAGGAATTGGAAGAACACGCTTTAATAAAGGCATCTTTGGAAGCACGCATCCTAGCGGTCTTTCCTTACACTCATCAATTGAAATTCTCATGGCTTTTAGAGACTCATTGAATATCATGCTTAGGTGGAATAGATCTAAGTTTCAAAGAATCCAACATCAAGAGCAATTCTATCAACGTTCCTAGCCAAATCATCAATCTTAAGCAATTTTTCTTCAATCATAGCATTAAAATTCTTTTGAGAAGAAATAAATTCTTTAATATTAGATTCAAAATCAGAGGGCATATTATTATAATTTCCATAAGAGTTGTTGTAGGAATTCCCATAATTATTAGAAGGATTACTAGGATATGGCCTAGGATTAAAATTCCCTCTATAAGCGTTGTTACCAAAATTATTCCTACCAACAAAATTCACATCCATAGATTCATTGTTATTCTCAATCAAAGTAGACAAAGGCATATCATTAGGATCAGGAGAAACACTCTTAGTAGCAAATAATTTCAAAAGTTCATCCATCTTTCCGCTCAACACATTAATTTCTTCTATCGCATGCACTTTTTTATTAGAAGTTCTTTCAGTATGCCATTGAGAATAATTAACCATAATATTATCTAGGAGTTTAGTAGCATCTCCTAAAGTGATTTCCATAAAAGTGCCTCCCGCGGCCAAATCTAAAAGATTTCTAGAAGCAAAATTCAATCCGGCATAAAATTTTTGTATAATCATCCACAAATTCAAACCATGAGTAGGGCAATTACATATCATTAATTTCATTCTCTCCCAAGCTTGTGCGACATGTTCATGATCAAGTTGTTTAAAGTTCATAATATCGTTTCTAAGAGAGATGATCTTAGCGGGAGGAAAATACTTAGAGATAAAAGCATCTTTGCACTTGTTCCATGAATCAATACTATTCTTAGGCAAAGACGAAAACCAAGCTTTAGCACGATCTCTAAGCGAAAAAGGAAATAGCTTCAATTTAACGACATCATTATCGACATCTTTTTTCTTTTGCAAATCACATAAATCAACGAAACTATTCAGATGAGTAGCGGCATCTTCACTAGGAAGGCCGGCGAATTGATCTTTCATAACAAGATTCAACTTAGCAGTATTAATTTCACAATATTCAGCATCGGTAAGAGGAGCAATCGGAGTGCTAAGGAAATCATTATTATTGGTATTGGTGAAGTCACACAATTTAGTATTATCTTGAGCCATCGCGACAAACAAGTAATCTAACACACGAGCAAACAAAAATCAAGCGGGCAACAGAGGCAAAATAGAGAGGGAGGATAGAGAGAGAGAGGGCGAATAAAATGGCAAGGGCGAAGTGGGGGAGAGGAAAACGAGAGGCAAATGGCAAATAATGTAATGCGAGAGATAGGGATTGCAATGGGTACTTGGTATGTTGACTTTTTGCGTAGACTCCCCGGCAACGGCGCCAGAAATCCTTCTTGCTACGTCTTGAGCTTGCGTTGGTTTTCCCCGAAGAGGAAGGGATGATGCAGCAGAGTAGCGTAAGTATTTCCCTCAGTTTTTGAGAACCAAGGTATCAATCCAGTAGGAGGCCACGCTCAAGTCCCTCGTACCTGCACAAAAGATAGCTACTCGCAACCAACGCGATTAGGGGTTGTCAAGCCCTTCACGGTCACTTACGAGAGTGAGATAGATCTGAAGGAAATATGCCCTAGAGGCAATAATAAAGTTATTATTTATTTCCTTATATCATGATAAATGTTTATTATTCATGCTAGAATTGTATTAACCGGAAACATAATTCATGTGTGAATACATAGACAAACAAAGTGTCACTAGTATGCCTCTACTTGACTAGCTCGTTAATCAAAGATGGTTATGTTTCCTAACCATAACAATGAGTTGTTATTTGATTAACGAGGTCACATCATTAGTTGAATGATCTGATTGACATGACCCATTCCATTAGCTTAGCACCCGATCGTTTAGTATGTTGCTATTGCTTTCTTCATGACTTATACATGTTCCTATGACTATGAGATTATGCAACTCCCGTTTGCCGGAGGAACACTTTGGGTGCTAACCAAACGTCACAACGTAACTGGGTGATTATAAAGGAGCATTACAGGTGTCTCCAAAGGTAGATGTTGGGTTGGCGTATTTCGAGATTAGGATTTGTCACTCCGATTGTCGGAGAGGTATCTCTGGGCCCTCTCGGTAATACACATCACATAAGCCTTGCAAGCATTTCAACTAATATGTTAGTTGTGAGATGATGTGTTACGGAACGAGTAAAGAGACTTGCCGGTAACGAGATTGAACTAGGTATTGGATACCGACGATCGAATCTCGGGCAAGTAACATACCGATGACAAAGGGAACAACGTATGTTGTTATGCGGTCTGACCGATAAAGATCTTCGTAGAATATGTAGGAGCCAATATGGGCATCCAGGTCCCGCTATTGGTTATTGACCAGAGACATGTCTCGGTCATGTCTACATTGTTCTCGAACCCGTAGGGTCCGCACGCTTAAGGTTACGATGACAGTTATATTATGAGTTTATGCATTTTGATGTACCGAAGGTTGTTCGGAGTCCCGGATGTGATCACGGACATGACGAGGAGTCTCGAAATGGTCGAGACATAAAGATTGATATATTGGAGGCCCATATAGCTTGGACATCTCGGAAACGTCCGGGTGAAATCGGGATATACCGGAGTACCGGGCAGGTTACCACCTCTCTGATTGAGGAAACACTCGGGACTATAATGGGCCACTGGTAAGGCGAGAGCGCTTAGTGGAAGAAGAGAAGGAAGGCTATCCGCCTGTGAAATGGCGGGTCATGCTCCGTCGTCGGATCTCCCACCCCTCTCCACTATCTCACATGATTGTCAGAATACTAAGGGAGGTGGCCGCCCCTCCTCCTCTTTCCCCGCTGCTCGGTGCAGCCGAATCCTTCTCACTAAGGATTGGAAGGGGAGGGAGGAGGAAATACCAACTCCCCAAGGGAATAGGAACTCGTCCTGGCCGACACACAACAGAGCGACGAACAGGATCCTCTTGGCTTACGGTTGAAAACGGTGGGTCCTGTTAATCGGGAGGGTGTGTGGCCGTAAGCCGCAAAATCGAACGAACGGGACCACACTGACGATCGAAACGGGGGTCCTGTTCATTACTAGACTTGGCCCGGCGGCCAGCCCTCCCCCCTCGAAAAACTCCTTATAACAAGGGCGAGAGGGGCACCTCTAGAGCTGATGTGACCCCCACACAAAAGTTGATCCGCGTGTAATGCTATTCCTTAGCCCGCGTGTGCGGTGCCTGCCATCCATATAGCCTCGATAATACGATAGCCGGAGTTTAGTAAGCCTGCTGCTGAATTATGACATAAGACGTCAGCAAAATGGACTCACGGATAGCCGTGTTCATCAGAATACGTAACTCCCCCACGCCATACGACCATCGACTCATGTCGGTGGCTCAATGCCTCGTACACCGAGAATTGAGCTACCTGTGACCTTCCGCGAGAACGCGCATGGATCATACTCAAGTAGTAACGTCATCTCGGGGGGGGGAGGGAGGGGCGAGCGGCTCCACACGGGGCTTCTCTGTTCACCTTAGCCGTGTGCGGTGCCCCCTGCCACCATATACCTCGATAATACTGTAGCGGAGTTTAGGTGAAGCCCTGCTGCTGTAGTACATCAAGATCGTCACCACGCCGTCGTGCTGACGGAACTCTTCCCCGACACTTTGCTGGATCGGAGTCCGGGGATCGTCATCGAGCTGAACGTGTGCTCGAACTCGGAGGTGTCGTAGTTTCGGTACTTGATCGGTTGGATCGTGAAGACGTACGACTACTTCCTCTACGTCGTGTCATCGCTTCCGCAGTCAGTCTGCGTTGGGTACGTAGACAACACTCTCCCCTTCGTTGCTATGCATCACATGATCTTGCGTGTGCGTAGGAAATTTTTTGAAATTACTACGAAACCCAACAGTGGCATCCGAGCCTAGGTTATTTATGTTGATGTTATATGCACGAGTAGAACACAAGTGAGTTGTGGATGATACAAGTCATACTGCCTACCAGCATGTCATACTTTGGTTCGGTGGTATTGTTGGACGAGACGACCCGGACCAACCTTACGCGTACGCTTACGCGAGACCGGTTCCCTCAACGTGATTTGCACAGAGATGGCTTGCGGGCGACTGTCTCTCCAACTTTAGTTGAACCAAGTATGGCTACGCCCGGTCCTTGCGAAGGTTAAAACGGAGTCTATTTGACAAACTATCGTTGTGGTTTTGATGCGTAGGTGAGATTGGTTCTTACTTAAGCCCGTAGCAGCCACGTAAAACTTGCAACAACAAAGTAGAGGACGTCTAACTTGTTTTTGCAGGGCATGTTGTGATGTCATATGGTCAAGGCATGATGCTGAATTTTATTGTATGAGATGATCATGTTTTGTAACCGAGTTATCGGCAACTGGCAGGAGCCATATGGTTGTCGCTTTATTGTATGCAATGCAATCGCGATGTAATGCTTTACTTTATTACTAAACGGTAGTGATAGTCGTGGAAGCATAAGATTGGCGAGACGACAACGATGCTACGATGGAGATCAAGGTGTCGCGCCGGTGACGATGGTGATCATGACGGTGCTTCGGAGATGGAGATCACAAGCACAAGATGATGATGGCCATATCATATCACTTATATTGATGCATGTGATGTTTATCTTTTTATGCATCTTATCTTGCTTTGATTGATGGTAGCATTATAAGATGATCTCTCACTAAATTATCAAGAAGTGTTCTCCCTGAGTATGCACCGTTGCGAAAGTTCTTCGTGCTGAGACACCACGTGATGATCGGGTGTGATAGGCTCTACATTCAAATACAACGGGTGCAAAACAGTTGCGCACGCAGAATACTCAGGTTATACTTGACGAGCCAAGCATATACAGATATGGCCTCGGAACACGGAGACCGAAAGGTCGAGCGTGAATCATATAGTAGATATGATCAACATAATGATGTTCACCGATGAAACTACTCCATCTCACGAGATGATCGGACATGGTTTAGTTAATTTGGATCACGTGATCACTTAGAGGATTAGAAGGATGTCTATCTAAGTAGGAGTTCTTAAGTAATATGATTAATTGAAACTTAAATTTATCATGAACTTAGTACCTGATAGTATCTTTCTTGTTTATGTTGATTGTAGATAGATGGCTCGTGCTGTTGTTCCGTTGAATTTTAATGCGTTCCTTGAGAAAGCAAAGATGAAAGATGATGGTAGCAATTACACGGACTGGGTCCGTAACTTGAGGATTATCCTCATTGCTGCACAGAAGAATTACGTCCTGGAAGCACCGCTGGGTGCCAGGCCTGCTGCTGGAGCAACACCGGATGTTATGAACGTCTGGCAGAGCAAAGCTGATGACTACTCGATAGTTCATTGTGCCATGCTTTACGGCTTAGAATCGGGACTTCAACGACGTTTTGAACGTCATGGAGCATATGAGATGTTCCAGGAGTTGAAGTTGATATTTCAAGCAAATGCCCGGATTGAGAGATATGAAGTCTCCAATAAGTTCTATAGCTGCAAGATGGAGGAGAACAGTTCTGTCAGTGAGCATATACTCAAAATGTCTGGGTATAATAATCACTTGATTCAATTGGGAGTTAATCTTCCAGATGATTGCGTCATTGACAGAATTCTCCAATCACTGCCACCAAGCTACAAGAGCTTCGTGATGAACTATAATATGCAAGGGATGAACAAGACTATTCCCGAGCTCTTCGCGATGCTGAAAGCTGCGGAGGTAGAAATCAAGAAAGAGCATCAAGTGTTGATGGTCAACAAGACCACTAGTTTCAAGAAAAAGGGCAAAGGAAAGAAGAAGGGGAACTTCAAGAACAACGGCAAGCCAGTTGCTGCTCAAGAGAAGAAACCCAAGTCTGGACCTAAGCCTGAAAGTGAGTGCTTCTACTGCAAGCAGACTGGTCACTGGAAGCGGAACTGCCCCAAGTATATGGCGGATAAGAAGGATGGCAAAGTGAACAAAGGTATATGTGATATACATGTTATTGATGTGTACCTTACTAATGCTCGCAGTAGCACCTGGGTATTTGATACTGGTTCGGTTGCTAATATTTGCAACTCGAAACAGGGGCTACGGATTAAGCGAAGATTGGCTAAGGACGAGGTGACGATGCGCGTGGGAAACGGTTCCAAAGTCGATGTGATCGCGATCGGCACGCTAACTCTACATCTACCTTCGGGATTAATATTAGACCTAAGTAATTGTTATTTGGTGCCAGCGTTGAGCATGAACATTATATCTGGATCTTGTTTAATGCGATACGGTTATTCATTTAAATCAGAGAATAATGGTTGTTCTATTTATATGAGTAATATCTTTTATGGTCATGCACCCTTGAAGAGTGGTCTATTCTTACTGAATCTCGATAGTAGTAATACACATATTCATAATGTTGAAGCCAAAAGATGCAGAGTTGATAATGAAAGTGCAACTTATTTGTGGCACTGTCGTTTAGGTCATATCGGTATAAAGCGCATGAAGAAACTCCATACTGATGGACTTTTGGAACCACTTGATTATGAATCACTTGGTACTTGCGAACCGTGCCTCATGGGCAAGATGACTAAAACACCGTTCTCCGGTACTATGGAGAGAGCAACAGATTTGTTGGAAATCATACATACCGATGTATGTGGTCCGATGAATATTGAGGCTCGTGGCGGATATCGTTATTTTCTCACCTTCACAGCTGATTTAAGCAGATATGGGTATATCTACTTAATGAAACATAAATCTGAAACATTTGAAAGGTTCAAAGAATTTCAGAGTGAAGTTGAAAATCATCGTAACAAGAAAATAAAGTTTCTACAATCTGATCGTGGAGGAGAATATTTGAGTTACGAGTTTGGTGTACATTTGAAAAACTGTGGAATAGTTTCGCAACTCACGCCACCCGGAACACCACAACGTAATGGTGTGTCCGAACGTCGTAATCGTACTTTACTAGATATGGTGCGATCTATGATGTCTCTTACTGATTTACCGCTATCATTTTGGGGTTATGCTTTAGAGATGGCCGCATTCACGTTAAATAGGGCACCATCAAAATCCGTTGAGACGACGCCTTATGAACTATGGTTTGGCAAGAAACCAAAGTTGTCGTTTCTGAAAGTTTGGGGCTGCGATGCTTATGTGAAAAAGCTTCAACCTGATAAGCTCGAACCCAAATCGGAGAAATGTGTCTTCATAGGATATCCAAAGGAAACTATTGGATACACCTTCTATCACAGATCCGAAGGCAAGACTTTTGTTGCTAAATTCGGAAACTTTCTTGAGAAGGAGTTTCTCTCGAAAGCAGTGAGTGGGAGGAAAGTAGAACTTGACGAGGTAACTGTACCTACTCCCTTGTTGGAAAGTAGTACATCACAGAAAATTGTTTCTGCGACACCTACACCAATAAGTGAGGAAGTTAATGATAATGATCATGAAACTTCAGAACAAGATACTACTGAACCTCGTAGATCAACCAGAGTAAGATCCGCACCAGAGTGGTACGGTAATCCAGTTCTGGAAGTCATGCTACTAGATCATGATGAACCTACGAACTATGAAGAAGCGATGGTGAGCCCAGATTCCGCAAAGTGGCTTGAAGCCATGAAATCTGAGATGGGATCCATGTATGAGAACAAAGTATGGACTTTGGTTGACTTGCCCGATGATCGGCAAGCAATTGAGAATAAATGGATCTTCAAGAAGAAGACTGACGCTGATGGTAATGTTACTGTCTACAAAGCTCGACTTGTCGCGAAAGGTTTTCGACAAGTTCAAGGGGTTGACTACGATGAGACTTTCTCACCCGTAGCGATGCTTAAGTCTGTCCGAATCATGTTAGCGATTGCCGCATTTTATGATTATGAAATTTGGCAGATGGATGTCAAAACTGCATTCCTGAATGGATTTCTGGAAGAAGAGTTGTACATGATGCAACCAGAAGGTTTTGTCGATCCAAAGGGAGCTAACAAAGTATGCAAGCTCCAGCGATCCATTTATGGACTGGTGCAAGTATCTCGGAGTTGGAATAAACGCTTTGATAGTGTGATCAAAACATTTGGTTTTATACAGACTTTCGGAGAAGCCTGTATTTACGAGAAAGTGAGTGGGAGCTCTGTAGCATTTCTGATATTATATGTGGATGACATATTGCTGATTGGAAATGATATAGAATTTCTGGATAGCATAAAGGGATACTTGAATAAAAGTTTTTCAATGAAAGACCTCGGTGAAGCTGCTTACATATTAGGCATTAAGATCTATAGAGATAGATCAAGATGCTTGATTGGACTTTCACAAAGCAATTACCTTGACAAAATTTTCAAAAATTTCAAAATGGATCAAGCAAAGAAAGGGTTCTTGCCTGTGTTACAAGGTGTGAAGTTGAGTAAGACTCAATGCCCGACCACTGCAGAAGGTAGAGAGAAT
This sequence comes from Triticum urartu, assembly GCF_003073215.2. Lineage (NCBI taxonomy): Eukaryota > Viridiplantae > Streptophyta > Magnoliopsida > Poales > Poaceae > Triticum > Triticum urartu. The sequence continues at coordinate 652,477,880 of NC_053026.1, forward strand.
ATGAAAGATGTTCCCTATGCGTCAGCCATAGGATCTATCATGTATGCAATGCTGTGTACCAGACCTGATGTGTGCCTTGCTATAAGTTTAGCAGGGAGGTACCAAAGTAATCCAGGAATGGATCACTGGACAGCGGTCAAGAACATCCTGAAATACCTGAAAAGGACTAAGGATATGTTTCTCGTATATGGAGGTGACAAAGAGCTCACCGTAAAAGGTTACGTTGATGGAAGCTTTGACACTGATCCGGACGATTCTAAATCGCAAACCGGATACGTGTTTACATTAAACGGTGGAGCTGTCAGTTGGTGCAGTTCTAAACAAAGTGTCGTAGCGGGATCTACATGTGAAGCGGAGTACATAGCTGCTTCGGAAGCAGCGAACGAAGGAGTCTGGATGAAGGAGTTCATATCCGATCTAGGTGTTATACCTAATGCATCGGGTCCAATGAAAATCTTTTGTGACAATACTGGTGCAATTGCCTTGGCAAAGGAATCCAGATTTCACAAAAGGACCAAACACATCAAGGGACGCTTCAACTCCATCCGGGATCTAGTCCAGGTGGGAGACATAGAGATTTGCAAGATACATACGGATCTGAATGTTGCAGACCCGTTGACTAAGCCTCTTCCATGAGCAAAACATGATCAGCACCAAGGCTCCATGGGTGTTAGAATCATTACAGTGTAATCTAGATTATTGACTCTAGTGCAAGTGGGAGACTGAAGGAAATATGCCCTAGAGGCAATAATAAAGTTATTATTTATTTCCTTATGATCATGATAAATGTTTATTATTCATGCTAGAATTGTATTAACCGGAAACATAATACATGTGTGAATACATAGACAAACAAAGTGTCACTAGTATGCCTCTACTTGACTAGCTCGTTAATCAAAGATGGTTATGTTTCCTGACCATGAACAATGAGTTGTTATTTGATTAACGAGGTCACATCATTAGTTGAATGATCTGATTGACATGACCCATTTCATTAGCTTAGCACCCGATCGTTTAGTATGTTGCTATTGCTTTTTTCATGACTTATACATGTTCCTATGACTATGAGATTATGCAACTCCCGTTTGCCGGAGGAACACTTTGGGTGCTACCAAACGTCACAACGTAACTGGGTGATTATAAAGGAGCATTACAGGTGTCTCCAAAGGTAGATGTTGGGTTGGCGTATTTCGAGATTAGGATTTGTCACTCCGATTGTCGGAGAGGTATCTCTGGGCCCTCTCGGTAATACACATCACATAAGCCTTGCAAGCATTACAACTAATATGTTAGTTGTGATATGATGTATTACGGAACGAGATTGAACTAGGTATTGGATACCGACGATCGAATCTCGGGCAAGTAACATACCGATGACAAAGGGAACAACGTATGTTGTTATGCGGTCTGACTGATAAAGATCTTCATAGAATATGTAGGAGCCAATATGGGCATCCAGGTCCCGCTATTGGTTATTGACCGGAGACATTTCTCGGTCATGTCTACATTGTTCTCGAACCCGTAGGGTCCGCACGCTTAAGGTTACGATGACAGTTACATTATGAGTTTATGCATTTTGATGTACCGAAGGTTGTTCGGAGTCCCGGATGTGATCACAGACATGACGAGGAGTCCCGAAATGGTCGAGACGTAAAGATTGATATATTGGAAGCCTATGTTTGGACATCGGAAGTGTTCCGGGTGAAATCGGGATTTTACCGGAGTACCGGGAGGGTTACCGGAACCCCCCGGGAGCTATATGGGCCATAGTGGGCCTTAGTGGAAAAGAGAAGAGGCTGCCCTAGATGGGCTGCGCGCCTCCCCCCTTCCCCTAGTCCTATTAGGACTAGGAGAGGTGGCCGGCCCCCTCCTCCTCTTTTCCCCCTCCGTGAATCCTATTCCAACTAGGATTGGGGGGGGGGGAATCCTACTCCCAGAGGGAGTAGGACTCTCCTGGCGCCTCCTCCTTGGCCGGCCAGCCTCCCCCCTCTACTCCTTTATATACGGAGGCAGGGGACACCTCTAGACACACAAGTTGATCCACGTGATCTATTCCTTAGCCGTGTGCGGTGCCCCCTGCCACCATATACCTCGATAATACTGTAGCGGAGTTTAGGCGAAGCCCTGCTGCTGTAGTTCATCAAGATCGTCACCACGCCGTCGTGCTGACGAAACTCTTCCCCGACACTTTGTTGGATCGGAGTTCGGGGATCGTCATCGAGCTGAACGTGTGCTCGAACTCGGAGGTGCCGTAGTTTCGGTGCTTGATCGGTTGGATCGTGAAGACGTACGACTACTTCCTCTACGTCGTGTCATCGCTTCCGCAGTCGGTCTGCGTTGGGTACGTAGACAACACTCTCCCCCTCGTTGCTATGCATCACATGATCTTGCGTGTGCGTAGGAAAAGTTTTGAAATTACTACGAAACCCAACAGTGTCTCCATGAAGTTGCTCGCCAACTATTACTTCTACTACTATGGCAACGCATTTAGCAATAAAGTAAAGTAATTTATATGGCGTTTCTCAATGAGACGCAGGTCATACAAAAATAAAGACAACTCCTATGGCTCCTGCCGGTTGTCATACTCATCGACATGCAAGTCGTGATTCCTATTACAATAGCATGAACATCTCATACATCACATATAGATCATTCATCACTCATCACAACTTTGGCCATATCATATCACAAAGCACTTGCTGCAAAAACAAGTTAGACGTCCTCTAATTGTTGTTGCAAGTTTTACGTGGCTGAAATAGGGTTCTAGCAAGAACGTTTTCTTACCTACGTGAAAGCCACAACGTGATTTGTCAATTTCTATTTACCCTTCATAAGGACCCTTTTCATCGAATCCGCTCCAACTAAAGTAGGAGAGACAGACACCCGCCAGCCACCTTATGCAACGTGTGCATGTCAGTCGGTGGAACCGGTCTCACGTAAGCGTACGTGTAAGGTTGGTCCGGGCCGCTTCATCCCACAATACCGTTGAAGCAAGATAAGACTAGTAGCGGCAAGAAAGTTGACAACATCTACGCCCACAACAAATTGTGTTCTACTCGCGCAAGAAGAACTACGCATAGACCTAGCTCATGATGCCACTGTTGGGGAACGTCGCAGAAAACAAAAATTTTTTCCTACGGTTTCACCAAGATCCATCTAGGAGTTCATCTAGCAACGAGTGATCGGATGCATCTACATACCTTTGTAGATCGCGAGCGGAAGCGTTCAAAGAACGGGGATGAGGTAGTCGAACACGACGTGATCCAAATCACCGGAGATCCTAGCACCGAACGGACGGCACCTCCGCGTTCAACACACGTACGGTTAGCGTAACGTCTCCTTCTTCTTGATCCAGTAAGAGGGAAGGAGAGGTTGAGGAAGATGGCTCCAGCAGCAACACGACGGCGTGGTGATGGTGGAGCTGCAGTACTTCGTCAGGGCTTCGCCAAGCACTATGGAGGAGGAGGAGGTGTTGGAGAGGGAGAAGGAGGCAACCAAAGGCATGGGAGAAAAGCCCTCCTTCCCCCACTATATATAGGAGGGCCAAGGGGGGGCGCCGGCCCTAGGAGATCCAATCTCCTAGGGGGGTGCGGCCAAGGGGGAGGAATCCTTCCTCCCCAAGGCACCTAGGAGGTGCCTTCCCCTCCTAGGACTCTTCCTCCTTGAAACCCTAGGCGCATGGGCCTCTTGGGGCTGGTGCCCTTGGCCCATATAGGCCAAAGCGCACCCCCTACAACCCATGTGGCCCCCCGGGACAGGTGGCCCCACCCGGTGGACCCCCGGGACCCTTCCGGTGGTCCCGGTACAATACCGATGACCCCGAAACTTGTCCCGATGGCCGAAACAGGACTTCCCATATATAAATCTTTACCTCCGGACCATTCCGGAACTCCTCGTGACGTCCGGGATCTCATCCGGGACTCCGAACAACATTCGGGTTACTGCATATACATATCCCTACAACCCTAGCGTCACCGAACCTTAAGTGTGTAGACCCTACGGGTTCGGGAGACATGTAGACATGACCGAGATCGCTCTCCGGTCAATAACCAACAGCGGGATCTGGATACCCATGTTGGCTCCCACATGCTCCTCGATGATCTCACCGGATGAACCACGATGTCGAGGATTCAAGCAACCCCGTATACAATTCCCTTTGTCAATCGATATGTTACTTGCCCGAGATTCGATCGTTGGTATCCCAATACCTCGTTCAATCTTGTTACCGGCAAGTCACTTTACTCGTACCGTAATGCATGATCCCGTGACCAGACACTTGGTCACTTTGAGCTCATTATGATGATGCATTACCGAGTGGGCCCAGTGATACCTCTCCGTCATACGGAGTGACAAATCCCAGTCTTGATCCATGTCAACCCAACAGACACTTTCGGAGATACCCGTAGTATACCTTTATAGTCACCCAGTTACGTTGTGACGTTTGGCACACCCAAAGTACTCCTACGGTATCCGGGAGTTACACGATCTCATGGTCTAAGGAAAAGATACTTTGACATTGGAAAACTCTAGCAAACGAACTATACGATCTTGTGCTATGTTTAGGATTGGGTCTTGTCCATCACATCATTCTCCTAATGATGTGATCTCGTTATCAATGACATCCAATGTCCATAGTCAGGAAATCATGACTATCTGTTGATCAACGAGCTAGTCAACTAGAGGCTTACTAGGGACATGTTGGTGTCTATTATTCACACATGTATTACGATTTCCGGATAACACAATTATAGCATGAATAAAGACAATTATCATGAACAAGGAAATATAATAATAATGCTTTTATTATTGCCTCTAGGGCATATTTCCAACACATTGGCATGAAAGAGAAGAGTCCTAACGCAGTCATTGAGAGTGCGAAGGATGCGCTCAGCGCGACCGTTCTGCTGCGAGGTGTACGGGCAAGTGAGACGGAGAATCGTGCCATGTGTGGTAAGAAGATTACGAACAGCGAGGTTGTCAAACTCCTTCCCGTTGTCTGTCTGCAACGCGAGAATGGGACGACCAAACTGCGTGAGGACGTAGGAGTAGAACGCGACGAGAGTGGATATAACATCCGACTTGCGGCGCAACG
>NC_053026.1:652483971-652499023 GCF_003073215.2 Triticum urartu
CACAGTATCTTCCTTCAAGGGATCCAGGCAAGGTGCGGTCTGGAGCATCTTTTCCAATACCAGATTCTCCAAACCCTCAAGGAGGGGGGCCGAACACCGAATCAACTTCGCCTTTGTTAGACAGTCCTGGTCGAAAAAGCAAACTCTCAGAAATAACTTCGTAACAAAGGAAAGATAATATGTTCGGCCGGAAGATTCTTTACCTGTTCGGCGGCGCGGTTACTGCTCAGGCCCACGTCCTCAGTGATTTCCGGACACTCTACTTGAGGTCCGAAGAATGACTTATACATATCCTCATGCGTCAGGCCGAGAAAATTTTGAATGGCACGCGGACCCTCGGGATTGAACTCCCACAAGCGAAGTGGCCGACGTTTGCAAGGCTGGACTTGACGAACCAGCATAACTTGTATTACCGCGACCAAACTGAGATCTCCGTTGAAGAGATCTCGAATGCGGCTTTGCAGTAAAGGCACGTCCTTGGCTGGACCCCAGCTCAGTCCTCTGCTGATCCATGACATCAGTCGTGGTGGAGGGCCCGAGCGAAAAACGGGGGCGGCCGCCCACTTGGCACTTCTAGGAGTTGTGATGTAGAACCACTCCTGTTGCCACAATGCAGACACCTCTGGGATGGAACCTTTGGGCCATGGAGCTCCCGTCATCTTGCGTATTGAGGCGCCTCCACACTCTGCATGTTGCCCTTCGATCAACGTCAGCTTTACTTCAAAGGTATTGAGCCATAAGCCAAAGTGGGGGTAACCCGGAGGAAGGCCTCGCATACGACAACAAAAGTCGTGAGCTAGATCATGGAAATGTAGCCCGTAATAAAACATCAAGCCCCTAACGAAAGGATCCAGTGCAAAACCTAGACCCCGGAGGAAGTGGGGGACGAACACAACGCTCTCGTTGGGTTTGGGAGAGGGGACGGCCTGCCCCCGGGGAGGCAGCCGATGCGATATTTGGCGGTCAGATACCTGGCCTCCCTCAACTTTTTGATGTCTTCTTCCGTGACGGAGGAGGGCATCCATCGGCCTTGAAGGCTGGATCTGGACATGAATGAAGGTTCGGAGCACCTGACCTGAGCTTTGGGCGTTTGAGCTTGAGGCGGGGGAAGGATTCGATTGAGCACGGGAGGGAAAAGTAAAAGCTTTGCCCCTTTATAAAGAGGGTGGACATCAAGCGTCCTCCCCATGTCCGTTTGGACTTGCCTACGATCTAGGAGTCCTAGAAGCGGTTGGGTTACCCACACCCGTATTGATGAGAATCCCGGAATAAAGGAACACGATCTCTGCTTTGACAAGACGTGCCAAGGAAACCGCCTCGCATAACGCGCTGAGGTGGGATAATGAAACGATTTGGATAAAGGCTTGGCCGTGGCGTGTCGCACCATGGAATACGTGAGCAGATTAGATTTGTGTTAATATTATTATTCTCTCTATGCCAAAATGTGGAAACTTATTTTGCAGAGCCGGACACTATCTTTGTGTTCAAGATCTTCTATGAAGTATTTGGAGGGGGAACCCGCCTTGCAATGCCGAAGACAATTTGCGCGTCGGACTCGTCATCATTGAAGCCTAGTTCAAGGGCTACTGAGGGAGTCCTAGATTAGGGGGTGTTCGGATAGCCGAACTATACCTTCAAGCCGGACTCCTGGACTATGAAGATACAAGATTGAAGACTCCGTCCCGTGTCCGGAAGGGACTTTCCTTGGCGTGGAAGGCAAGCTTGGCGATATGGATGTTCAGATCTCCTACCATTGTAACCGACTCTATGTAACCCTAACCCTATCTGGTGTCTATATAAACCGGAGGGTTTAGTCCGTAGGACGACATACACATCAACAATCATACCATAGGCTAGCTTCTAGGGTTTAGCCTCTCTGATCTCGTGGTAGATCAACTCTTGTACTACCCATATCATCAATATTAATCAAGCAGGACGTAGGGTTTTACCACCATCGAGAGGGCCCGAACCTGGGTAAAACTTCGTGTCCCCTGCCTCCTGTTACCATCCGGCTTAGACACACAATTTGGGACCCCCTACCCGAGATCCGCTGGTTTTGACACCGACAATGAGCTTTCTTTGGCTATGTTATTTCAATAAGACATAATTGCTTGAAGTATCCTAGAACAACTTACGTCAGGCATAACTCCAACACCGTGTTCACTTCCCGGACTCCGCCGGAAAGAGATCATTGATACGTCTCCGTCGTATCTATAATTTTTGATTGTTCCATGCCAATATTATTCAACTTTCATATACTTTTTGGCAACTTTTTATATTATTTTTGGGACTAACATATTGATCCAGTGCCTAGTGCCAGTTCATGTTTGTTGCATGTTTTTTGTTTCGCAGAAAACCCATACCAAACGGAGTCCAAACGGAATAAAAACTGATGGAGATTTATTTTGGAATATTTATGAATTTTGGGAAGTGGAATCATCGCGAGACGGTGCCCGAGGGGGGCACGAGGTAGGGGGCGCGCCCCAGGGTGTCAGGCGCGCCCCAGGGTGTCAGGCGCGCCCCCGACCCTCGTGGCCACCCCGTAAGGCGGTTGGAGCCCTTCTTTCGCCGCAAGAAAGATAATATCCGGATAGAGATCATGTTAAAATTTCAGCCCAATCGGAGTTACGGATCTCCGGGAATACAAGAAATGGTGAAAGGGAAGAATCTGGGAACGCAGAAACAGAGAGAGACATAGAGACAGATCCAATCTCGGAGGGGCTCTCGCCCCTCCCGTGCCATGGAGGCCATGGACCAGAGGGGAAACCCTTCTCCCATCTAGGGAGGAAGTCAAGGAAGAAGAAGAAGGAGGGGGGCTCTCTCCCCCTCGCTTCCGGTGGCACCGGAGTGCCACCGGGGGCCATCATCATCACCGCGATCTACACCAACACCTCCGCCATCTTCACCAACATCTCCATCACCTTCCCCCTCTATCTACAGCGGTCCACTCTCCCGCAACCCGCTGTACCATCTACTTAAACATGGTGCTCAACGCTATATATTATTTCCCAATGATGTGTATGGCTATCCTATGATGTTTGAGTAGATCTGTTTTGTCCTAATGGCTATTTGATGATCGTGATTGGTTTGAGTTGTATGTTTTATTATTGGTGCTCTCCTATGGTGCTCTCCGTGTCGTGCAAGCGTGAGGGATTACCGATGTAGGGTTTGCAATATGCTTATGATTTGCTTATGGTGGGTGGCGTGAGTGACAGAAGCACAGACCCGAGTAAGTAGGTTGTTTGCGTATGGGATAAAGGGGACTTGATGCTTCAATGCTATGGTTGGGTTTTACCTTAATGAATCTTTAGTAGTTGTGGATGCTTGCTAGAGTTCCAATCATAAGTGCATATGATCCAAGTAGAGAAAGTATGTTAGCTTATGCCTCTCCCTCAAATAAAATTGCAATAATGATTACCGGTCTAGTTATCGATTGCCTAGGGACAAATAACTTTCTCGTAACAACAAACTCTCTACTAAACCTAACTTAGTTGTGTCTTTATCTAAACAGCCCCTACTTTTATTTACTTGCTCTTTATTATCTTGCATACCTATCCAACAACACCTACAAAGTACTTCTAGTTTCATACTTGTTCTAGGTAAAGCGAACATCAAGCGTGCGTAGAGTTGTATCGGTGGTCGATAGAACTTGAGGGAATATTTGTTCTGCCTTTATCTCCTCGTTGGGTTTGACACTCTTACTTATCGAAAGAGGCTACAATTGATCCCCTATACTTGTGGGTTATCAACCATCACGGCTACACACGCAGTTGATGCATTTTAATGAAGTCAAGTGTCAAGTTCTCTACAACCGGACATTAACAAATTCCCATCTGCCCATAACCGCGGGCACGGCTTTTGAAAGTTCAAATCCATGCAGGGGTGTCCCAACTTAGCCCATCACAAGCTCTCATGGTCAACGAAGGATATTCCTTCTCCTAGGAAGACCCGATCAGGCTCGGAATCCCGGTTACAAGACATTTCGACAATGGTAAAACAAGACCAGCAAAGCCACCCGGATATGCCGAAAAATCCCGATAGGAGCTGCACATATCTCGTTCTCAGGGCACACCGGATTGTCCAAACTTCCGGTAGGCCAGCCCAGAGTTGCCCCTGGTGGCCACCCGCGGCTGACAAGTTGGACCAAGACTCAGAGGAGCACTGGCCCGGGGGTTTAAATAAAGATGACCCTTGGGCAGGCCTACCCAAGGGAAAGAAAAGGCTAGGTGGCAAATGGTAAAACCAATGTTGGGCCTTGCTGGAGGAGTTTTATTCAAGGCGAACTGTCAAGGGGTTCCCATTATAACCCAACCGTGTAAGGAACGCAAAATCTGGGAACATAACACCGATATGACGGAAACTAGGACGGCAAGAGTGGAACAAAACACCAGGCATAAGGCCGAGCCTTCCACCCTTTACCAAGTATATAGATGCATTAATATAAATAAGAGATATTGTGATATCCCAACAAAATAACCATGTTCCAACTTGGAACAACTCCAATCTTCACCTGCAACTAGGAACGCTATAAGAGGGGCTGAGCAAAGCGGTAACTGAAGGAAATATGCCCTAGAGGCAATAATAAAGTTATTATTTATTTCCTTATATCATGATAAATGTTTATTATTCATGCTAGAATTGTATTAACCGGAAACGTAATACTTGTGTGAATACATAGACAAACAAAGTGTCACTAGTATGCCTCTACTTGACTAGCTCGTTAATCGAAGATGGTTATGTTTCCTAACCATAGATATGAGTTGTCATTTGATTAACGGGATCACATCATTAGGAGAATGATGTGATTGACATGACCCATTCCATTAGCTTAGCACCCGATCGTTTAGTATGTTGCTATTGCTTTCTTCATGACTTATACATGTTCCTATGACTATGAGATTATGCAACTCCCGTTTACCGGAGGAACACTTTGTGTTCTACCAAAAGTCACAACGTAACTGGGTGATTATAAAGGTGCTCTATAGGTGTCTCCAAAGGTACATGTTGGGTTGGCGTATTTCGAGATTAGGATTTGTCACTCTGATTGTCGGAGAGGTATCTCTGGGCCCTCTCGGTAATGCACATCACTTAAGCCTTGCAAGCAACGCAACTAATAAGTTAGTTGCAAGATGATGTATTACGGAACGAGTAAAGACACTTGCCGGTAACGAGATTGAACTAGGTATTGAGATACCGACGATCGAATCTCGGGCAAGTAACATACCGATGACAAAGGGAACAACATATGTTGTTATGCGGTCTGACCGATAAAGATCTTCGTAGAATATGTAGGATCCAATATGAGCATCCAGGTTCCGCTATTGGTTATTGACCGGAGACGTGTCTCGGTCATGTCTACATTGTTCTCGAACCCGTAGGGTCCGCATGCTTAACGTTACGATGATAGTTTCATTATGAGTTTATATATTTTGATGTACCGAAGGTTGTTCGGAGTCCCGGATGTGATCACGGACTTGACGAGGAGTCTCGAAATGGTCGAGACATAAAGATCGATATAATGGACGACTATATTTGGACACCGGAAAGGTTCCGGGTGAGATTGGGACAATACCGGATCACCGGGAGGTTATTGGAACCCCCCGGTAGGTATATGGGCCTTATTGGGCCTTAGTGGAAAGGAGGGGAAAGGAGCAAGGGAGGGGGTGCCTGTTTGGGAATGTAGCAATAATTCAAAATTTTCCTACGTGTCACCAAGATCAATCTATGGAGTCATCTAGCAACAAGGGAGGAGTGGATCTACATACCCTTGTAGATCGCGCGCGGAAGCGTTCAAGAGAACGGGGTTGATGGAGTCGTACTCGTCGTTATCCAAATCACCGATGATCCTAGCGCCGAACGGACGGCACCTCCATGTTCAACACACGTACGGAACAGCAATGTCTCCTCCTTCTTGATCCAGCTAGGGTGGAGGAGAGGTTGATGGAGATCCAACAACACAACGGCGTGGTGGTGGAAGTAGCGGGATTCCAACAGGGCTTCGCCAAGCGCTGCGGGAGGAGGGAGATGTGTCATGGGAGGGAGAGGGAGGCGCCAGGGCTTAGGTATGTTTGCCCTCCCTTCCCCCCACTATATATAGGGCCAAGGGAGAGGGGGAGGGCGCAGCCTTGCCCCTTCCTCCAAGGAAGGGTGCGGCCAAGGGGGGAAGGAGTCCATCCTCCCCAAGGCACCTCGGAGGTGCCTTCCCCCTTTAGGACTCTCCCCTCCTCTTGTCCCTTTGGCGCATGGGCCTCTAGGGGCTGGTGCCCTTGGCCCATGTAGGCCAAGGCGCACCCCCTACAGCCCATGTGCCCCCCCGGGGCAGATGGCCCTACCCGGTGGACCCCCGGGACCCTTCCGGTGGTCCCGGTACAATACCGGTGACCCCGAAACTTGTCCCGATGGCCGAAACAGCACTTCCTATATATAATTCTTTACCTCCGGACCATTCCGGAACTCCTCGTGACGTCCGGGATCTCATCCGGGACTCCGAACAACTTTCGGGTTACCGCATACTAATATCTCTATAACCCTAGCGTCACCGAACCTTAAGTGTGTAGACCTTACGGGTTCGGGAGACATGCAGACATGACCGAGATGACTCTCCGGTCAATAACCAACAGCGGGATCTGGATACCCATGTTGGCTCCCACATGCTCCACGATGATCTCATCGGATGAACCACGATGTCGAGGATTCAATCAACCCCGTATGCAATTCCCTTTGTCAATCGACATGTTACTTGCCCGAGATTCGATCGTCGGTATCCCAATACCTCATTCAATCTCGTTACCGGCAAGTCACTTTACTCGTACCGTAATGCATGATCCCGTGACCAGACACTTGGTCACTTTGAGCTCATTATGATGATGCATTACCGAGTGGGCCCAGTGATACCTCTCCGTCATACGGAGTGACAAATCCCAGTCTTGACCCATGTCAACCCAACAGACACTTTCGGAGATACCCGTAGTCTACCTTTATAGTCACCAAGTTACGTTGTGACGTTTGGTATACCCAAAGCACTCCTACGGTATCCGGGAGTTACACGATCTCATGGTCTAAGGAAAAGATACTTGACATTGGAAAACTCTAGCAAACGAACTATACGATCTTGTGCTATGTTTAGAATTGGGTCTTGTCCATCACATCATTCTCCTAATGATGTGATCTCGTTATCAATAACATCCAATGTCCATAGTCAGGAAACCATGACTATCTGTTGATCAACGAGCTAGTCAACTAGAGGCTTACTAGGGACATGTTGGTGTCTGTTATTCACACATGTATTACGATTTCCGGATAACACAATTAAAGCATGAATAAAGACAATTATCATGAACAAGGAAATATAATAATAATGCTTTTATTATTGCCTCTAGGGCATATTTCCAACAGTCTCCCACTTGCACTAGAGTCAATAATCTAGTTACATTGTGATGAATCGAACACCCATGGAATTCTGGTGTTGATCATGTTTTGCTCTAGGGAGAGGTTTAGTCAACGGATCTGCTACATTCAGGTCCGTATGTACTTTACAAATCTCTATGTCTCCATCTTGAACATTTTCACGAATGGAGTTGAAACGATGCTTGATGTGCCTTGTCTTCTTGTGAAACCTGGGCTCCTTGGCAAGAGCAATAGCTCCAGTGTTGTCACAGAAGAGCTTGATCGGCCCCGACGCATTGGGTATGATTCCTAGGTCGGTGATGAACTCCTTCACCCATATTGCTTCATGTGCTGCCTCCGAGGCTGCCATGTACTCCGCTTCACATGTAGATCCCGCCACGACGCTTTGCTTGCAACTGCACCAGCTTACTGCCCCACCATTCAAAATATACACGTATCCGGTTTGTGACTTAGAGTCATCCAGATCTGTGTCGAAGCTAGCGTCGACATAACCCTTTACGACGAGCTCTTCGTCACCTCCATAAACGAGAAACATTTCCTTAGTCCTTTTCAGGTACTTCAGGATATTCTTGACCGCTGTCCAGTGTTCCTTGCCAGGATTACTTTGGTACCTTCCTACCAAACTCACGGCAAGGTTTACATCAGGTCTGGTACATAGCATGGCATACATAATAGAACCTATGGCTGATGCATAGGGGATGACGCTCATCTCTTCTATATCTTCTGCCGTGGTCGGACATTGAGCTGAGCTCAATTTCATACCTTGTAACACAGGCAAGAACCCCTTCTTAGATTGATCCATATTGAACTTCTTCAATATCTTATCAAGGTATGTGCTTTGTGAAAGACCTATGAGGCGTCTCGATCTATCTCTATAGATTTTGATGCCTAATATATAAGCAGCTTCTCCAAGGTCCTTCATTGAAAAACTCTTATTCAAGTAGGCCTTGATGCTGTCCAAGAGTTCTATATCATTTCCCATCAATAGTATGTCATCTACATATAATATGAGAAATGCTACACAGCTCCCACTCACTTTCGTGTAAACGCAGGCTTCTCCATAAGTCTGCGTAAACCCAAACGCTTTGATCATCTCATCAAAGCGAATGTTCCAACTCCGAGATGCTTGCACCAGCCCATAAATCGAGCGTTGGAGCTTGCACACCTTGTCAGCATTCTTAGGATCGACAAAACCTTCCGGCTGCATCATATACAATTCTTCCTTAAGGAAACCATTAAGGAATGCCGTTTTGACGTCCATTTGCCATATCTCATAATCGTAGAATGCGGCAATTGCTAACATGATTCGGACGGACTTTAGCTTCGCTACCGGTGAGAAAGTCTCATCGTAGTCAACCCCTTGAACTTGTCGATAACCCTTAGGGACAAGTCGAGCTTTATAGATGGTCACATTACCATCCGCGTCTGTCTTCTTCTTAAAGATCCATTTATTTTCTATGGCTCGCCGTTCAACGGGCAAGTCAGTCAAAGTACATACTTCATTTTCATACATGGATCCTATCTCGGATTTCATGGCTTCTAGCCATTTGTCGGAATCCGGGCCCGCCATCGCTTCTTCATAGTTCGAAGGTTCACCGTTGTCTAACAACATGATTTCCAAGACAGGGTTGCCGTACCACTCTGGTGCGGAACGTGTCCTTGTGGACCTTCGAATTTCAGTAGGAGCTTGATCAGAAGTATCTTGATCACTATCATTAACTTCCTCTCTAGTCGGTGCAGGCACCTCAGGAACATTTTCTTGAGTTGCGCCATTTGCCGGTTCAAGAGGTAATACTTCATCAAGCTCTACTTTCCTCCCACTTACTTCTTTCGAGAGAAACTCTTTCTCTAGAAAGGACCCATTCTTGGCAACAAAGATCTTGCCTTCGGATCTGAGGTAGAAGGTGTACCCAATAGTTTCTTTTGGGTATCCTATGAAGACGCATTTTTCCGACTTGGGTTCGAGCTTTTCAGGTTGAAGTTTCTTGACATAAGCATCGCATCCCCAAACTTTTAGAAACGACAGCTTAGGTTTCTTCCCAAACCATAATTCATACGGTGTCGTCTCAACGGATTTCGACGGAGCCCTATTTAAAGTGAATGCAGCAGTCTCTAAAGCATAGCCCCAAAAAGATAGCGGTAAATCGGTAAGAGATATCATAGATCGCACCATATCTAATAGAGTGCGATTACGACGTTCGGACACACCGTTACGCTGAGGTGTTCCAGGCGGCGTGAGTTGTGAAACTATTCCACATTTTCTTAAGTGTGTGCCAAATTTGTGACTCAAGTATTCTCCTCCACGATCTGATCGTAGAAACTTGATTTTCCTGTCACGTTAATTTTCAACCTCACTCTAAAATTCCTTGAACTTTTCAAAGGTTTCAGACTTGTGTTTCATTAAGTAGATATACCCATATCTACTCAAGTCATCAGTGAGGGTGAGAACATAACGATAGCCACCGCGAGCCTCAACACTCATTGGACCGCATACATCAGTATGTATGATTTCCAATAAGTTGGTTGCTCGCTCCATTGTTCCTGAGAACGGAGTCTTGGTCATCTTACCCATGAGGCGTGGTTCGCACGTGTCAAATGATTCATAATCAAGAGACTCTAAAAGTCCATCTGCATGGAGCTTCTTCATGCGTTTGACACCTATGTGACCAAGGCGGTAGTGCCACAAGTATGTGGGACTATCATTATCAACCTTACATCTTTTGGTACTCACATTATGAACATGTGTAGTATTACGTTCGAGATTCATAAAGAATAAACCATTCACCATAGGAGCATGACCATAAAACATATCTCTCATATAAATAGAACAACCATTATTCTCGGATTTAAATGAGTAGCCATCTCGAATTAAACGAGATCCCAATACAATGTTCATGCTCAAAGATGGCACTAAATAACAATTATTAAGGTTTAAAACTAATCCCGAAGGTAGATATAGAGGTAGCGTGCCGACGGCGATCACATTGACCTTGGAACCATTCCCGACGCGCATCGTCACCTCGTCCTTTGCCAGTTTCCGCTTATTCCGCAGCCCCTGCTTTGAGTTACAAATGTGAGCAACTGCACCGGTATCAAATACCCAGGAGCTACTACGGACACTAGTAAGGTACACATCAATTACATGTATATCACATATACCTTTTGTTTTGCCGGCCTTCTTGTCTGCTAAGTATTTAGGGCAGTTCCGCTTCCAGTGACCGCTTCCCTTGCAATAAAAGCACTCAGTCTCAGGCTTGGGTCCATTCTTTGGCTTCTTCCCGGCAGCTTGCTTGCCGGGCGCGGAAACCTCCTTGCCGTCCTTCTTGAAGTTCTTTTTGCCCTTGCCTTTCTTGAACTTAGTGGTTTTATTGACCATCAACACTTGATGTTCCTTCTTGACTTCTACCTCCGCTGATTTCAGCATTGAGAACAACTCAGGAATGGTCTTTTGCATCCCCTGCATGTTGAAGTTCATCACAAAGCTCTTGTAGCTTGGTGGAAGCGACTGGAGGATTCTGTCAATGACCGCATCATCCGGGAGATTAACTCCCAGCTGAGACAAGCGGTTATGCAACCCAGACATAGTGAGTATGTGCTCACTGACAGAACTATGTTCCTCCATCTTACAGCTGAAGAACTTATCGGAGACTTCATATCTCTCGATCCGGGCATGAGCTTGAAAAACCATTTTCAGCTCTTCGAACATCTCATATGCTCCATGTCTCTCAAAACGCTTTTGGAGCCCCGGCACTAAACTGTAAAGCATGCCGCACTGAATGAGGGAGAAGTCGTCAACACGTGTCTGCCAAGCATTCATAACGTCTTGGTTCTGTGGGACGGGAGCTTCACCTAGCGGTGCTTGTAGGACATAATCTTTCTTGGCAGCTATGAGGATGATCCTCAGGTTCCGGACCCAGTCCGTATAGTTGCTACCATCGTCTTTCAGCTTGGTTTTCTCTAGGAACGCGTTGAAGTTGAGGACTACGTGGGCCATTTGATCTACAAGACATATTGCAAAATATTTTAGACTAAGTTCATGATAATTAAGTTCATCTAATCAAATTATTAATGAACTCCCACTTAGATTAGACATCCCTCTAGTCATCTAAGTATTACATGATCCGAGTTAACTAGGCCGTGTCCGATCATCACGTGAGACGGACTAGTCAACATCGGTGAACATC
The DNA here is from genome assembly GCF_003073215.2 of Triticum urartu. Taxonomy (NCBI): domain Eukaryota; kingdom Viridiplantae; phylum Streptophyta; class Magnoliopsida; order Poales; family Poaceae; genus Triticum; species Triticum urartu. The sequence goes on from NC_053026.1 coordinate 652,495,563, forward strand.
TTCATGTTGATCGTATCTTCTATACGACTCATGCTCGACCTTTCGGTCTTCTGTGTTCCGAGGCCATGTCTGTACATGCTAGGCTCGTCAAGTCAACCTAAGTGTTTGCATGTGTAAATCTGTCTTACACCCGTTGTATGTGAATGTCTGAATAAAACACCCGATCATCACGTGGTGTTATGAAACAGCGAACTGTCGCAACGGTGCACAGTTAGGGGGAACACTTCTTGAAATTATTATGAGGGATCATCTTATTTACTACCGTCGTTCTAAGTAAACATGATGCAAAACATGATAAACATCACATGCAATCAAATAATAAACGTGACATGATATGGCCAATATCACGCATCTCCTTTGATCTCCATCTTGGGGCTCCATGATCATCTTGTCACCGGCTTGACACCATGATCTCCATCATCATGATCTCCATCATCGTGTCTCCATGAAGTTGCTCGCCAACTATTACTTCTACTACTATGGCTAACGCGTTTAGCAATAAAGTAAAGTAATTTACATGGCGTTTCTCAATGACACGCAGGTCATATAAAAGAATAAAGACAACTCCTATGGCTCCTGCCGGTTGTCATACTCATCGACATGCAAGTCGTGATTTCTATTACAATAGCATGAACATCTCATACATCACCTATAGATCATTCATCATTCATCACAACTTTGGCCATATCATATCACAAACCACTTGCTGCAAAAACAAGTTAGACGTCCTCTAATTGTTGTTGCAAGTTTTACGTGGCTGAATTAGGGTTCTAGCAAGAACGTCTTCTTACCTACGTTAAAGCCACAACGTGATTTGTCAACTTCTATTTAGCCTTCATAAGGACCCTATTCATCGAATCCGCTCCAACTAAAGTGGGAGAGACAGACACCCGCCAGCCACCTTATGCATCTAGTGCATGTTAGTCGGTGGAACCGGTCTCACGTAAGCGTACGTGTAAGGTTGGTCCGGGCCGCTTCATCCCACAATGCCGCTGAAGCAAGAAAAGACTAGTAGCGGCAAGAAAGTTGACAAATCTACGCCCACAACAAATTGTGTTCTACTCGCGCAAGAAGAACTACGCATAGACCTAGCTCATGATGCCACTGTTGGGGAACGTTGCAGAAAACAAAAAATTTCCTACTTGTTTCACCAAGATCCATCTAGGAGTTCATCTAGCAACGAGTCATCAGATGCATCTACATACCTTTGTAGATCGCGTGCGGAAGCGTTCAAAGAACGGTGATGATGTAGTCGAACACGACGTGATCCAAATCACCGATGACCAAGCGCCGAACGGACGGCACCTCCGCGTTCAACACACGTACGGGACGGGAGACATCTCCTCCTTCTTGATCCAGCAAGGGGGAAGGAGAGGTTGATGAAGATCCAGCAGCACGACAACGTGGTGGTGGATGCAGGGCGTCACAGTAGCAGGGCTTCGCCTATACTACGAGAGAGAGACGTAACGGGGAGAGAGGGAGGCGCCAAGGCTGAGGTATGAAGTCCTCCCCTCTCCTCAACTATATATAGGGGTGCCAAGGGGGGGTGGCCGGCCCTAGGAGATGGGATCTCCTAGGGGGGGCGGCGGCCAAGGGGTGGGGGGCTTGCCCCCCAAGCAAGGGGGCGCCCCCCTTAGGGTTTCCCCCCAACCCTAGGCACATGGGCCCTTGGGGGGTGGTGCCCCAGCCCACTTTGGGCTGGGTCCCTTCCCACTTCAGCCCATGGGGCCCCCGGGATAGGTGGCCCCACCGGTGGACCCCCAGGACCCTTCCGGTGGTCCCGGTACAATACCGGTGACCCCGAAACTTGTCCCGATGGCCGAAACAGCACTTCCTATATATAATTCTTTACCTCCGGACCATTCCGGAACTCCTCGTGACGTCCGGGATCTCATCCGGGACTCCGAACAATATTCGGGTTACTGCATATACATATCTTCACAACCCTAGCGTCACCGAACCTTAAGTGTGTAGACCCTACGGGTTCGGGAGACAAGCAGACATGACCGAGACGACTCTCCGGTCAATAACCAACAGCGGGATCTGGATACCCATGTTGGCTCCCACATGCTCCACGATGATCTCATCGGATGAACCACGATGTCGAGGATTCAATCAACCCCGTATGCAATTCCCTTTGTCAATCGATATGTTACTTGCCCGAGATTCGATCGTCGGTATCCCAATACCTCGTTCAATCTCGTTATCGGCAAGTCACTTTACTCGTACCATAATGCATGATCCCGTGACCAGACACCTGGTCACTTTGAGCTCATTATGATGATGCATTACCGAGTGGGCCCAGTGATACCTCTCCGTCATACGGAGTGACAAATCCCAGTCTTGACCCATGTCAACCCAACAGACACTTTCGGAGATACCCGTAGTCTACCTTTATAGTCACCAAGTTACGTTGTGACGTTTGGTATACCCAAAGCACTCCTACGGTATCCGGGAGTTACACGATCTCATGGTCTAAGGAAAAGATACTTGACATTGGAAAACTCTAGCAAACGAACTATACGATCTTGTGCTATGTTTAGAATTGGGTCTTGTCCATCACATCATTCTCCTAATGATGTGATCTCGTTATAAATAACATCCAATGTCCATAGTAAGGAAACCATGACTATCTGTTGATCAACGAGCTAGTCAACTAGAGGCTTACTAGGGACATGTTGGTGTCTGTTATTCACACATGTATTACGATTTCCGGATAACACAATTAAAGCATGAATAAAGAAAATTATCATGAACAAGGAAATATAATAATAATGCTTTTATTATTGCCTCTAGGGCATATTTCCAACACCTGCATATCATAAGGGGGTGCCTGCGGGGCCTTTGGCATTGCCAGTTTCAGGGCAGGTGGCTCTGGACTCGGCCGCGGGTTCACCTTGGGTGCGATCTTCACCGGCCCCGTTAGATGCGCGCCGGCCGATCCTGGGTCTTGTGGGGGGGAGGAGGGGGATCCTGGAGGCGCCAGGTCACCTACTCCCCACTCCCGTGGTAGCGCCATGGCGGATGGGCCTGCAGAGGCGATGCAGGGCTTGCGATCCACCGAGGAGGTGATCGCGTTCGGCGGTCACCCGGACCCGGCACTATCTGGCAGGCGTGTCAGTGCTAGGGTCCAGGGTCAACCGGACGCCGACGACTTTCAGCTTGGGCGCGCGATGAGAGCCGCCAAGCTTATGGACGTCGAGGCCCAAACAGGTATGTCAGTTAATAAGCATTGCTCTATTTTGCACTTTTCTGAACATGAGATTATGAGTAGAGCACATGACATAGGAATCTCACTCGGGGCAAATGGGGTCGAAATTGTTAATTCCGTTAATGATATCTTAGACCTCGAGGCTGAAAGAGCTTCGGAGTTGATTCGACAGTTAGCGGCGGTTAAACCTGTGTCTGATGCTGACATTCATAGCTTGAGTGTCCCCATACTGATGAATTTCTGTGATGAG